>NC_088891.1:13627447-13930477 GCF_037157495.1 Lathamus discolor
TGTCCTGTATTTTATGCTTATGGAAGTGCTAATAAGATTTGCTGTAGATTTCTAAAAGTCAGGTACTGGAGCTGGAGTATAATGCACAAGTGTGTCTGACCCCCTCGGGGATGCACCCATTAAAAAAAAAAAGGCTGACCTTCTGTCACTTTCTTCCTCCTCCCTTTTAATGATTCCTTCTATATCCTTTTGAGAAGATCTTTACAGCCCTTTGACCCCTGTTAGAACAGGAAGACTTAAACAGCTAAAAGTACCCTCAATATCAGCAGTGGCCAACAGGAGCTCAAGAGGCTTTTTAGGAAATGCCAAAAGACAATAACCTACATTTTCAATGCATTTAGAGACAGGTCCACATTCAATATTGTATAATTCGCCCTTCATTTGCTTTAGCAAAGCACTGGCTTGCACTGAGATGGGGCCTGACAGTACAGACATTCCCCCAGCAGCAAGGCTGCTGTTTTTGGCAGCAAACCCATTTTTAATGACAAAGCAGCAAATCTGTGCTAAATCTACACGTTATGTTACTTCTTATTTAGACTTCAGAAAAGCAGACTTGTGTGCTTTGGAAAGATCAAGCAGCTCTGGCTTTGCTCTGGCAGCTATGCCCACCTCTTGCCCTACACCAAAACTCATGCCTTGCTGCTTCCTGACCCTTGTAAAATCCTCCATCACTGAGCCCAGCACATGCCACTGTGCTCTGTGAAGAGAAGCAGAGCAGCAGAACCAGGTCATGCCAGGCTGAAACCAGTCTTTGCCTGTTCCCAGTAGATATTTCTCACGTGGTGAGGAACAACCAGGCAATCTGTAGCAAAGCAGACTGGTGCTCACAGCTGGGTAACATCTTGTTACTGAGGTCCGGTACAGGCATGAACATCTGCTGGGAGGGAGCCTATACACGCCAGCTAGAACAACAAGATGAAACCAAGGGGTAAAAGCTCCTTTGTAAACAATTGCTTAGGGAAGCTAGATTAGAGAATGCAAAGGAATCTTTTGTTTGTGCTTTTCTGACATATTGTGGATTCTTCTCTCTTTCTCTTGAAGAGAAGCCTCTGATTCTGCTCTGGGCCTCTGCTCAGATCAAGTCAAGCAGCAGGACTCATCTGAACAGGGCAGTTGATAAAATGGTCAGTGCTGAGCTGGGCACCGAAAAGCAATGAGGTGACAGTGGAATAAAAATCACCCAGGAAGTTACATGGACTGTTGCAGTGGTATCATGCAATCTCACTGACAACTTCTTATGTGTGTCACCAAATAAAACATCATTAAAATACCAATTAAACAGTGTGATGTAGCCATCATCTTTAAAATCCAGTGAACGGTGTTTTGGTATTACATATAAATTAACAGAAACTGAGGCAAATTCACTCAAGTCCCCATGATCTGATCTTTGGGGACACTAACCATAAGAGAAGAGCTGGAGCTGTGTTGAGATCGACCTGACCCATCTCACTAAGAGTTTGCAAAATGTTCCCTGATACAACCAAGCCCCTGGGCTGTCAACACATCCAAGAAAGAAAGTAAAACTTGTGTCAGACTGAGTGAATTTAGTGAACAACAGGGATGAGTAATAAAAAGGTATTTCAGGAAGGACAATTAAACATGGACACTTAGGCTTCTTTTGGTATTTCCCAAGACTCTGGTTAACATTCATTGCTTGCAGCACATACTAACTTTGATAGCTCAAGTAGTTTTCCACTGAATTGACTTAAAAGAACTTGTCTTGATTCAAGTGTGCCTGCATCCTGCAACGGAGTTCAGCCCCCTTTGCTGCTGAGGATGAAGATACTCTTTTAAGCATACAAAACAAGTGTCTCTAGTCTGTTTGAGCAATTACAGTATGGAGACTGAACTGTTGTGGATGACCTTACTGGGTCATTGGTAGACCAATAGGTTTGGAAAATTGATGGAACTAGTCTTCATGTGAGAGATTTCAAAGACAAGGAGATCCCCACGTGAGTGATGTTCAAACTCTACAAAATGAATGGCAATGAATATAACTGGGTAATACCCCACATAAAGTGTGATCCTCCAGACAATCAGATATTTTTTATACAATTCATTCTAAAGGAAAGAAAGCCTTCTATTTGCATGTTTATGTGACCTGGTGGACCATGCAATAGTAACCAGGTAGCCTTGGTGTCACACTGACAGAGAACGAAATTTAGTCTAATATTTTCCACAAAAATCTGTGAACTCAGAGCACACTCATGGCAGAGAACCACTTCCTTCTGACTTCTACACACTCTGTGGTGGCCTCATAGTAAATACAGATACAGAAGTTATCCTTGTTTCCCTTCACAAGCTAAATGCTTCCCATCAGCAAGGGAGACCAGGGATTTCCTCCTTTGTGAATCTGCAAACCAAGGGCAGCGATTTTATGATTTCCGGAGAAAAAAGGAGCAGCCCCAAGAAAGGGAAAAGAATTAAAAAAACCCCAAAGGTAAAATTTTCCTGCAAAATTCTTGCTGCAAAAGAAAAATAATCACAACATGGGTCTGATAAGACTTGTAGGCCAAAACAAAGCACAGCCTAGAGTCCCTGGCCCTTGCTTTGTCCTCTCCGAGGCGCCATGTCCCTTGGGGACCAATTGTGCAGCTCAGAGAGTCCTTTTGCCTGGTGGCCTGTCATGGAGTCTGTTGGACTATAACTCATAGCTGCTATTTCAGAAACATGTATTTTTGTTTGGTATAATTCATTTCATACACATGCATGTGTGCACACACACATATACAAAAGCCTGTCTCTGCTTTTTCAAGAGGCCTGGAGTGCCCAGGCATTTAATTGTTTTTCATGCATTAGCTTTGGAGGGCTTCAACAGTGGAGGAGTATTTATTTGTGGATTAGATCGACAGAGTGCTCCCTACAAGTGCTCCAGATTCAGCTCTATTGAATTTGGTGCACTCACACTGAGGTCCTGATCCTGCAGAGCAAGGGGAACCCACCCCAGTGATGTTCTCAGTCTAGATGTTAAAGCTAAGAATTGCTTAAAGTGTTTGGGAACCGGAGCTCCAACCTCTAAATATCACATGGAAATAAATGTCCTATGATTCTCACCAGCTCCTGAAGCTGTAAATCTTTTAAGTTTATCATGAAATATTAAATAAGTAAAGCCAACGCTGCAGTCAAGAGTGAACCTGACACAAAAGTCAGACCTTCCAGCAAGCAATCTTCAAGGGGTGCATATTTACATAAGCATTTAGAAATCATTAGTATTTAGGCATATTGTAAAGCACTTGTTACTATAAAAAGGCAAGAATGCTCTCTCAATTTGCATCAGTACTTAACTAGCAAAGAGCCACCAAATCTTACATTTGTGCTAGGCACATTAATCTTGTATATCAGTGAGAACAGGCTCCCCGTTAGCCAAAAGCCCCCAGCAGAAGCAGTTAGTACTCTGTAATAGCAGTCGCTTGTTAATGAAATCTATCCTGTGAAGGAGTGATTTTAGAATTCTGCAATAGCCAATGAAAATTACATGCAAACATTATGGTCATTTGTTATCATTATAAATTGTGATAATGTCATGGCTGACTTACAAAGATGATGACCTGAAAGGCCATGACATTATGACATTACATTTTATCAATAATGAAAAATTGCTTCTTTTGCATGATCGTACCGGAGGTGAGCCAGGACCCCGAAGGGCTGCTGGCTCATGCAAGCTGGTCTCAGCACTACAGAGGAAAACAGACTGATAAAGAAGTATTTGGGAAAAACAAACCAACTATAGCAAGACTAGAGACAGGAGAATATATTTACGTTACAGTACTTAATCTGAATTTCTGAAGGCCTGGATGATATATATCTTGAAGACTGCACGGGGGAGGTTCACCCAATGCAAAGAGCTTACAATAGGCTCCTTCTAGTACTTGGATGGCACAGGGAAAGCCTTGGGGACCAATGAAGCCCTTAACAGAGGAATTTAATGTTTTCAATGGCATTAACTGACAATTCTGATTTTGTTGTTTTCTAATCCAGCCTTTCTCTCCACTGCCTAGAGTGCCCCTCTGCCATGTACTTCAGACAATCAGGTTTAAGCTGGATCTTAGTGACATGCAGTACCCTGAACTGTCTGCCAGGGAGAGGTGGGATGAACTGGTTGTTATGCAGGGAAGTCATAGAAATAAAACCAGCTCACCTATTACCGCTGGTACAAGTGCTGTCATTTGACACCTGCTCCAAAAGCCAAAAAGCTGGAGTCTTGCAGGACATGCAGTTCTGCTGTGCACAAGACATGAGACTTCTCCTAACTGCACGGAAACCTGAGCTTGCAGATGCCTGAGCAGATGCCAGGTGGGTATTTACACCTGTAAAAATGTGCAAAGTCAAACCTCCAGCCTCATTATTGCCAGGGCACAGGAGAGCTGGACCACCTGAGGAATCACAGGAGGCATGGTGACCGCTGCATACTGCCCTGCACACTGGAAGGGCACTCACGGGTACAGCATGGTCCCTTCTGCATGTTTCCCATGCAGCCTTTCCTGCCTCCCCTCCTGGAGCACAATATGTATCTGAGAAGCATGATATGAAGTCCCTCTCCTCAGATACACATGGCCTTGACACACACAGCGAGAGGGACAGCGCTGTGCAGCCTCAGCACTGCCACATGTGCTTTTCCAGGACCAGAGACCAGCTACTCTCACAGTCACTAAACTGCTAAAACCCTGTGTGCAACTGATTCCCACACTCCTGCCTGCTGTTTCACTATAAAGAGCACAAAGTCCACTGCAGGATCTCCTACCAGCTACCCCTCGGCCCCTGCCCCATGTCCCACCATCACCTGCCCAAGGCAAAGCCCTGAGCAAACAGATGGGCCTTGCCCCCTGCCTGGTGCTCCCACTGCTGCTGGTCTTATGAGTAACAAAGGCAGAGGCTGCTCAGTGCTTGGGTTGAAGTGAATAGGGGGTATAACCTGAGTTTAGACCTAACCCTAAATTCCTCAAGCCCCTAGAGCAACAGCAGGGGGTCATTTAACAAGCAGGGCTACCTGACTTAGAGCATCCCCTTGGCCAGCCCCACCATGCCTACAACAGGGGATGTGGCTCTACTTCCCTCTAAGGTGGGTACGTTAATGTCACAAAGATGCCTATGCATAAATACATGTTCCCTCTGTAATTGTTTAGAGAACATCAGCCAAAAAGCCCTTGTGCATTTGTAGTAATATTTATGAGGACAATTTTATGGTGAATACGAAAAGGAATGCCCATAGTGATTCTCTTACATACTGCAATAATGAAGATCAAAAAAGGAAAGTTGATCATTTTACTTGCTGTTTTGCCAAGGCTGTAATGCTTCAAGTGGGTTCTATACAGTGATGGTTTCTCACTAAATCAACATATAGTGTTTGCATTAATGTTTTGGGTTTTTACTCAGAGCTTGAAAAATATGATTTAATAGAAGCTGGAAGCACTGTGGCACCTTGTCTGTTCTCAGCTGCATGTATTCTCTCAGATGGTGGCAAAGAGGCAAATGCTGTACTACACCTAAATACCATGGGCTGAAATTCCTAAAATAAAGACTAGAAGAAATCTAAACCAATTATATCTTGGGTACAAAGTACATTTAATTTTATTTTATTTTGGTTTATGTATGTATTTCATAGCAGGAACAGAAAATACCTATTTATTTGATGCCATTTCCTGACAGTATTGGTTTCTGTGGGTGTTCTCTTGATGCACCTTTTTGAGCCATCTATGTGGAAATTAAAAGCTGTAGCACTTTATAGCTGAAAAATATTACAGAAACTGCCTTAATTCTAGTGGAAAGGATGGCAGCAGCAGTGCAAGACAGCTGCTTCCAGCACACGGAGCAGCAGCACACAGAAAGGCTTGACCAGTTTTCACCTAAGAGGTTCACTTTTTGTGAGCATATGGGCTTCTGCTGGTGGTGTGAAATCCCAAGGCATCTGCCAAGATGTATTGCTTAATGTTCTCTGCTTTTCAAAGGTTCAGTAAGCAAAAGGGGTTATCCTGAGCAAGCTGCTATGACCATGACAGGAGCAAAACACCTCTGTGTATAAATTTGAAACCTTTAACCTCCTAACTGTCAAATTTCAATATTTCTGGTCACAGTGTTAAATGCACCCTAGCATTTTTATTGGAAGAGTTTTCAGTGTATCCGCATGGAAAAATCAAAGTTTGCTTTTATATTTACACACTGTTAGTAAGTTGTTAAAAGAAGAATAAAACAAGGTGACTGCCAGCAATATTTTGTATTAGTATAAGCTTTACAGCTGTAGCATAATAAAATAGTATTCCTATTCTCTCTGTAACTTGTGATGTACACTCCAAATGACTTACTGTTGCTGCTGCTTTAATATACACTACATCTTACTAATGATAAACAGACTGTAGTATGTTGAGGCTAGGGCTCAAACTAGACAGAAAGGAATAAAGGAAAAGATGAGATGGGATGAGATAGGATAAAATGTCACCATAGGAAAAAAAAAAAAACAAACCAACTTTTAGCAAAAATCTAGTTTCAAAGTCCTTCATATATCAGTGCTCATCTTACCTATTTACTTTTAGTTGATATTTTTTGCCTTTACGCATACAAATGGCGTCACTGTAACTGATAGATACAGGGATCTTACATTGCCCTACCCATAGATGGTATCTGTCCATTTTTGTGCATGACTCCTCTATCATTCCATCACAAAGACCTTCATGACAGCAGACAAGTGAAAGAAATAATGGCTTTAGAAAGCTATTTTCCTTTCAAACAGTAAGTAAATATTATCAGATATATGTGTGACAGTGATGCAGAAACCCAACACAGAGCCATCCCTTCCAGGGGAAACACTTGGCTCCTGCTCCCTTCAGTGCAGCCACCACCAGGAGCTTCAGCAAGAAGCACTGAGGATGACATTCGTGACATCTTGATAAGGCAAAACCTTCTGAAATGTCATCACTGGCAGCGATTATGACTGCAGAGGCTGCTCCCTGTGAGCCCCTCGCAGCTGGGACACATGGGGAAGCCCTCCGTGGCCCCAGGGATGGCTGCTGCCCATGCAGTGTGGAGCAGCCACTGAACGCTGCACAGCCGTTGCAAGGCTGCTCATGCTCCTAAGCTGTGTATGAGCCAGGATTCAACATTTATTGTTAAGCCCTGCTGCCAAGAGGAAAATTCACTTTGGGGCAAAGAGAGGATTACAACCCAGCTTCTGATCTGCCACGATCCCATTTTACACTGGGGTGACTCCTGGCTTCAGTTAGGTTACCATGCTTTATGTGGAGTAGATGTAATCAGAACAACAAGGCTCTAAGCACCTATTTCTGCTGCAGAAGCATCTCTGCCTGCGGCTCTTAAGCACAACAGGATGGCAGTACCAGCGTCTCTCAGGGTCTGTAGGCAGAGACCTGTTGCTAAATGGCCTAGCTTTTTCAGAGATGAAAGCAGCAGCACATGGCACTTCTGGAGGGGAACATTTTCATGGGTTGCCGGCACAGGTATTTTGTGGGTAGGTGATGCACAGAGAGCCCTGAGCACCACAGTGATTTGCTGAGCTGCATACACAGCACCAATCACATGTTCCTCCTGCTCTCCTAACTAAAGCATCATGAACATTTCTGCCCATGAGCTGCAAGGGGACCACCTGTACAACAGCTTTGTATGTCAAAGGCTCTGTCCTCTCCTCAGCTCTGCATGGATACAGCACCAGCATACATGATCGGGGTCTGCCTGTAGCCTCACTTCAAAACTGATTCCCAGGAGTCAGACTTTTAAGTAGAAGGGCAGCAGAGGGCAGGAAAGCAGCCAACTCTCCTCTGCTAAATGTAGAGGAACATGTTTCTCAGAGTGGGTGAGGAGTGCTCCCCTCCCTCCTTGACTGGGTGCAGAGGGTCTCTATCATCTCCATCTGCTCTCCCCTGTGTCCCCTAGGATACTGCACTCCTCCTCAAAGAACATCAATCTGAGCTGGAGGAGCCTCTGAATGCAGCAGGGTGTATTTACTGGTGCGCAGTTTTAACTGTATGTGTTTCTCAGAGCTGTCTCACGTGTCCTGGAAGCTCAGCCCTGGCTGGGGACCACGAATGGGAGGTCAGGCTCAGCACGGTGATGCTCAGGAGAGCCCTGAGCATGGGGATCACTTCCACGTTGAACAGCTTTACAGGAGCCCTGCAAGGGCAGGGCCAAGCCATTCTACCACATAGGCACAAACATGGCTCCCACACGTTTCTCTGGGGACAGGGGTGTTCTAATTTGCTTAAGGAAGCATAGCTCTGGCAGCTGGAGAAAGGTGTCTCACTGCCCTCTGACCTGTGACTCAGCTTGAAGAAAATGGGATGTCAAAATGCTCTTGCTCTGAAGATGCAGGCAGCAGCAGCTACTGGAGCCAAGCTGTTTAAATTCACTTGTTAAACTAGTGATGATTTCTATGGCATTGATAGAAAAAGGCAAAAATAGGGCAGTTGCACCTACACTTGCCCCATAGGAAGGGTTGGAGTTATAGGGCAGAGCTCAGGCAGCTCCTGCTTGCTGGGGTGGGATCTCCTGCTTCACTCCTTTGCCAGTCCCTGATGGTGTCCATGGTTTTGCTAGGAAATACTTATAGCCTTATTCGATTTCACACAGCTCAAAATGTCAGCACAACCTGAAAATCAACAATTCTGCCATTCTGATCAGGAAAGAAAGGATGGTGAGATCTGCCTGTAGCGTCATAGAATACAGAAAGGTCTCGTACTCCAAAAAATTAAGCAAAGCGCAAAGAAATGGTGGTTCTGTCCACATGAAGCACCAGGGCCATTTAGTCCTAATAATCCTTTGAAACACACTATTCAGAAACATCTTTGGAGTTCTTATCGCACTTAGGAACTTGCTTAAAACATTTCTGTATTTATCTGAAATCCATTACTAATTGTGATCAGTTTTGTCTGTTGAAAAGCAGGAACTGGAGCCTGCGAAAAGTCTTTGGGATTAGCAACATTTTCTAAATGCATTGTGACAGTTGAAAAATAAACTTCATAAATGGTTGTCCAGTGCTTATTTATTTACTATGATTTATAATGAGATTCAGGCCTTTCAGACCTGAAAGATTCTTCACCATGAAATGTGCCCACTGACTACAAGCAGCACTGCAAGCAGGTATGAGCATTGACCATGCAGGAAAACGCGTGTCGACAGCGAGGGCACTGGCTGCGAGGAGGGAGGCTTGAGATCTATCCCACGCCTTGCCAGGATGCACAGGATGACATCGGAAAGGTCACTGAAGCCCTGTGCGCCTTCTGTTTGCTGTCTATAAAGCAGCAGCACTGAGGAGGGCATTCCCACAACACTGCAGGATCAAAGGAGAAGAAGTGCTGTTTTGCTGCTCCTAACTTTGTGCTTTTCTAGGGACACTACTTCTGCTGCTGCTGCTCTTGTTTTCAAAACATGCAATAATCTCAGTTTGGTCAAATAACAATCAAATACTATAATTTTAGCCATGAAATCAATAGTCATGAAAATGGCCCTGGCTCATTATAGCTCTCTCGGGGGGCGAGGGTGTCAAATAGACAAGAATAACAGCAGAACACTGAAACTAGAGTGGATCAAGGACTAATTGTAAAAACAAGATGCAGGGCAATTTTTGTGACTAAAGGTAGGAATATTGCTTAGTTATGACCCTGAAATTTATTCCCTGTTTACAAATGCTTAGGCAAATTCTTGTGTATTTCTCAAGCTGTTCCTTAACTTCAGAATATCCTCAAGTTTCAGCTCAAATGACTGCTTGGTGCTCATCTGCTATGTGGTGGCTAAAATGTTCATTGTACAGTGAGAAGCAAGAACAATACCATGTTTGTGTTGTGTAACCAGCACAAACACAGCCTAAGCCAAAACCCCATGCCCACTGGGCATTGGGTCAAAGCCATAACCAATACAAGAACAGTTGGTGCAAGCAACCCAGGGACAAGCTGTGGCTGAAATTTATATAAACATTACAGAAATATTTAGAAATAACCCTTCCCATCTTGTGTCTTTACAAAGATGTTAGTCAGCTTAAGTTTCCATAGTGGAGCAGCACTAGGTAATAGAACATTAAACATTCTATACCATAAAGCCACCTGAACTTTGCAAAGGAAGAGTGCCTCTCCTTGCAGTGGACCTGTGATTGCTGGGACTTCCTTCAGCATCCCCTTAAATTGCTGGCATTTGGCTCATTTGTGCCGCTTCTATTCAATTGTTGTCTGTGTGATTCAATTTACCATTTAGAGCCATTACTGTGTGTCATGAACTTTCTTAATCTGAAATGCGAGAATCTTCTCTTAAATACGGGGCTGCTGAGAGGGAGGTGTCATGGGGGCAGGTCCCGCAGGACCCAGAGCAGGGGAAGGAGGTGGAGAGACCTGACGAGCAATCCCAGCATCACTTCCTCCTCTTCCTCCTCCCACCTCACTGTACCTTCCCTTCCCACTGCCCCACTTTGTGTCATTCACCTCCTGTCCACATAGAGCCCTGTGGCGTTTGGTATGGAGGTAGGGACCTACAGGGTGCACGGGTGGTTTTCCATGCAAGAGTGAGTAAAAGGTGTATTTATCTCCAGCTAGAGTGTTCTGGCTGGGAGCTGAAATGTGGAAAAATTAAGATTATTATTTCACTCCTTCCATGATCTGCCTCCCTGCTCTGTAACAATATTAGCAACAACCAACAAGAAAAACATATCTGCAGAGAAAATTTCCAGGCTTGATTATTGCTGTTTGTCAGTTTGGCTGGGCAGAGTGTGACTGTGGCAAGGAGTCTTGGAGCACAATCCTTCAGGCAAGGCTGAAGGGGCTGTAAACAAGCTATGAAAGTTTAATGACATTCAAATATCTGAATGACTCCTCAAACGGTATAGTGGTTAGGAATTGTCCTGTACAGCTTTTGTAAAGAATTCACAGGGTTAATGACTAAAGAATGGAGTTCTGGTAATCAATATAGTCCTCTGGCTCTATTGATTGGAATCGCCTGCTTATTTTGCAGCTAAGATTTTTTAGCCCATTCAGAACAAAGACACCCTAGGGGACTGTTAAGTAAATAGGCATTTAAGACTTTTTCGTTGCTAAGAAAGTAGTTAATTATTATTAGTGCTTAAAAGTCTTGATTTAGACAGAACATCCCAATGAACATCATAATTTTCCTAGTTTTCTCTATGCTTTATGCAAATTCATGTGTACTGGCAGCTGTTTAGAAGCATGCGCCTATTGGGCTGTGCAAGGTGCTAAGGGATGCTTCAACCCAGGAAGGGTTGAAGGCACTGGGCATCTTTGCAGAGGACCTTGACAAAGAGAAGCATCAGTTCTCCGAGGCTGGTTCAGTATTTGTAGGGGGATGACTACTAAACACCAAGGAATTCTTGTTGATCTTTTGCTGAAAGATGACATTCAATGGGATTGAGGAAAATGAGCTCCTCAAAAGGAAGCTGGGCTTTATATACACATGTTCTTCCCCAGAGAAAGTGCATCACAAAACAAAGAGCTTTCCAGCTCCCCATACACATAAAGACTTTCTGCTGCTGATGTTATTATTGCAGGCTGAATTTGCAGAGAATCATCAAAACACCTAAGGCAGGTGCCAGTACGAAGTATTGTGACAGAGCAGGGCAAAACCCAATCGAGTGCCCCTTGCCTGGCAAGCAGCGTGGCCCACAGCCTTGGGAAACAGCTGGGACCTGACTGCATTCACTCTATGGGATTTCAGAGAGCGGATCTCAAAATTGAGTCTGCAGTCAGACATCTTTAACCAGTGATGTGAGCTCTATGGTCAAGCTGAGCCCACACTTCACTGCAAACTCAGTCACATGCTTGGCCCTCAGACCATCCGAAGCTGACAGGGCCTGTAAGGTCCCCACTACTTTCACAACCATTATTACTAATGTTATTTTCTTACTACCACACATTTTAACTTCTTTTTGCCTTTTTTTTTTCATTTTAAACCAAAAGCTGCTCCTTGCTTAGCAGAAGATGGAGAGCAGAATGGAGCTTCCCCACTGAACTGCAAGTTACAAGGGAGTGCTTTGCATTTTGATGCCACTCTAATTTCCTTTGCTCTTTGCTTGTTCAACCATTTTTGCTTGTTACACTTAAAGCTGTGAACCCAGTGCATCAGAGAAAAGACATGCTTTTGGGACTGCAAGCATAGCTGATCTTTTTCATCTCCCTTAAAAATAAATTATCATAGCTGCTTGCTAGTAGGAGCATTTAACAAAAACAGAGATCATGCACCAGTCAACAAGCACTTATTCACCAGCTGAGACATTAAGAAAACATCACATTTCATATATGATCCAATTAACAGCTTTTTCCCCTCACAATGATTTCCTACATACTTAGGCTATTATATACAATTTGGTAATATGTGGAAGTATTCATCACGCTTGCATTCCCTGACGCTAATCCTGTTTGTAGATTCTCCTCGCTTTCCCCTTTCCAGGATTTAGAGTGGAGATTCCTGACTACAGCCCGTACAAGGCAGCGGCTGGAATTTAGCCATAAGTGATGTTGCAAATCCATAAAGTGATAGATAGAGGCAGAAGGGCAGCTGAGTTCCTAATTTTACACGCATCTTCATTTTGTCCCTGCCTTGTACAACTGTATCCACAGTACCTTTGCTCAGTGTGACTCTCCAACGTTGGTGGACTGTTCACTAACACTTGGAAACCTTCACTCTTTGGTCCAACTCCTAACAGGGATATTGGCCAGATACAAGCCCTGAATTTGACTGTAAATCTCAGCCCAAATCTGCTGCTGGCAAGAATCCTGGCAAGTGAATTTTGAAGATTTCAATGCACTAAATAGCAGTGTCTCTTTTTGGTTACCACTGAGGTCTATCCTTGATCTGCATCAGGAGAACCAGCAAGCAAAAGATCAAGTTAATTGTTCCAAGAATGGGAACAGTTATGATAACTGTATAATGATATCCATAGCAGGTGCAAGACATGAAAATCATTCCAGGTACAATGTAGAGGATCATTAGATAAATCTACACTCTTCAGGATTTGATCCAATTTGCAACTGATTTCAGGTCAACTTGCCTTTGCTTTAGTTTTACATATTGCTGAACACCACAAGGCTCTAGTGGGACAAAATGGGAGGAAAATAAAGTAATGGGTTTCTCAAGTGTTTCTGAACCTTAGGGGAGAATCAAATTGGGAAGACAAATGGGAGGGAGCTAACCCTGATTTTGTTTCCACTGTGGAGCGTCTTTAAAAATTACAGGCGAAAGCCACATAGCCTTTTGTACAGCAAAAGCTTTTACAGTGAGTAACACATATCCGGTCACACTGGAACCTTCAGAGAAATTTTGTAGGAAAAATTCTTTCACAATTTGGGATGGAGGAAGGATTTTAGGATTTGACGGATTTTCTATTTTAACTTATTTAGTTTCTCAGTGGTCAGAAACATTTCAGGTTGGATAAGACACTGAATTGGACTCCAAAAGGTTGGTTTCTTTTTTAAGAATGTTTTTTGGGATCATAAATGGTGAAAAATAATCTGACGTGTTATGCAATGTAAAGACCTATTGTGTGTTGCTGGGAATGTGATGCTGAAGAAACAGCTGTAAACAGTGCGTATTGATATAGGATGTGTAGTCATTAAGAAAGGAGAAAAAAGAAGGTCCAAAGCCAGGGAATTAATGCAGTGTTGCCCAGGGGCTATGTTCAAATATATTTAGTTTTCCAATTTGTAGTTTTAACTTTGCCAATTCCATCTGTTAATTTCATTTATAACCACCCTGCTCTTTCTGTCCTCTGGTACCTTCCCCTCCCTTCTGTTTTGTTTTTTTTTTTTTTTTTTTTTTTTTGTTGTTGTTGTTGTGTTTTTTTTTTTTGTTTTTTCCCCTTTTTTATAATCCTAGCTTCTCACTAAAACACATGGGATCTCCCTGATGTGCAGAGTCAGAGAACATTTTGGACTGCCAGACAAGCTGACATTCAACCTGGGAGCCTTTAGAAGTTGGAGTTTTTACCTTTGCAAGGCTACAGAGGAAACTGCACCATGTCCTGTGAGGGAGTGGACACAAGGATCCTCTGGTCACTCTTTCTGCACAATTTACTTGTTTGCTTCCAAGGAAGAAAGTATTGTCACCCTGGATGGCGAGTTGGGTTAAATTTCTAATGGCCGCATACACCAGATACTGAGTCTTGATAATACAGAAAAGAGGAAGAGCGTTACTGAGCTTTGTGCAATGAGAAATGACATTTTGCCTAAAAGTTACTGAAGGTGCTCCCTCTCCATGGACAGCTGAAGTGCCAGTACAGCCAACTGAGCAGACTGGGGCCACTCTTGTCTCTAACAGCCCGTGGTGGTGAGAGTATCATACAGAGTGACCCCTTCCCATAACATACATAGAATGAAAGTCATGGCTATTTTTATTTTGCATTCAAAATGGTATTAAGCTTCTGAGGATTAAAGTTCTCTTCCAGGCCCCAGCAGAGATTCACTGTGGGACTTTATTCTGTCCCTGCAGGCTCTTTTTGCTTTTATTTCTCTATCTGTTTAACAATGACACTCACCCACCTAAAAAAGTCCTTTGACATCCCCAAATTAAAAATACTCATCATTGAGATGTAGGTGACAGAAGGTGATAACATTTTTTCTGCTAGAAATTTCTCCCTCCAGTAGGTATGCAGGATGTATCTTTATGGTTTGGTTGTTTACCATGCTTTGTATGAATTATAGAGCAGGCGTCTTATACCTTGGTATTCAGAATAATGCAACATACTAGAAACCCACCTAAGCAATTACTTTTCTGATCTATTGCCAGATTCCTTTCATATCAGCTGCAGCAGCTTGCAAAAACCTAACAAATAACATTTTACATAGGCTTGTAGTCTATATTCAATTTTATCTGATTATTTTTAGCACAGTGATTTGAGAATCCAAATTACAGCTAAGAAAATGGAAAATTCATTTTCCAACAATGCCTTAAGCTTCACTAGCATTTTAGAGTAGAACATTTCTGTGATGGCCTTTGATTCAATCCAGGCTGAACGAAAGACATTTCATCACCACAGAATGCATTTCTTTATTTGCCTTGGATCTATGATTCTGTCAGTATTGAGAGAAAAGAAAAATCAATGCTGCACTATAAACCTCGGGCAGCCCCTGGCCAACGTGGTCAGCATGGTGTGAGCAAAGGAAATGGCAGGGGAAAAAAATTGACCGCTCAGCAATAGTGTGGCACAGTAACGGACAAAGCTCTGGGCTAATAACAGCTTGCAATTACACATGGAAAGCCAAAGCTTGTAGGGCATTCAGTACGAAGGGGATGTAATACAATTTATTGAACCACCGGTTAGAGTTCTGCAGCTTCTCAATAAAAAAAAAAAGGCAAAAAAAAAAAAAAGAGCTGTGGACCTGTACTGCTTAAAAGACAGACTTACATGGTGCCAGCAGGGGAAGGAGACTTGAAGAAAGCAGAAAGCCCTTCCTTTATGTCTTGGATAGTGAGCAAGTGGGAGAATGCAGCCTATTTATGCTTTCTAAAAATACACCAGCCAGGCTTAAAGGCACAGCCCACTGCCCGTGCCCCGGTTGCTGCCATGGCCGCTGCACACACGCATGCACCCTGCGCTGGAGCACACAGATGTGACTAGGCACTGCTGCTTAATTCCTAGTACATAGTGCATCCACACTGACAGCACACTGCATGTCCTGCCTTGCTGGGAAAGGGGGAAAAGTGGCATGACAAAATCTTTGCTCAGATACAGTTATTTATCCGAGAGAAGCAAGGTGTTTCTGCAGGAGAAAGCATGAAATTAAAATGCTAGTAAAACAGACGTAAAAATATTGAACTGAGAAGAGGAATCGTTGATAAGCATGTTCTGGAACAGACAGAAATGAAAACTTTCAACTAAAAGCCAGTGATGTACAGTGATCAAAGGAGGTGGCAGCATTTCTGGGCAGGTCAGGCTGCAATAGTGACGGTCAGCCCTGCAACTGGGGGATACCCCCTTCCTGTCCACTGTGGTGCCCTTTGCCAGGAGGGACAGTCAGGGACACTGTGGCCATTGCCCACAGCAGGGGCACAGTCCCAGCTCCACAGGATTTGTGCATCCCCCAAGAAGGAGCAGAGGTTGTTGGGTGTAAGCACTCATAGAACAGCCTGCAACCGCCATGTGTTTTGTATTTATTTGTGCTTTCAGTGATAAATTATGTTCTGCAGACAGTGATGGAAAGTTTTGTCACTTGATTGCATGGAGGCAGGTTTAGTCCTACAGCCACAGGCACCACGTTCTGCCCAGGCTCGGCTGAAGCCTTGGTGCTGGCAGTGCTGGGACAGCTGAGAAAGCTCAACAGTCTTTGGCAATAATCTGCAGCAGCACCCACTGAGGTAAATTAGAGAGCCCTTGGTGCGGCCAGGGCAGAGCTTGCCTTGGAGAAACCTCTGCATGACACTGTTCCGACCTTTTCCTGCCTATGTTTGCATAAATGCATGTTTACCAGGGAACAGATTAACTCTTGGCATCAGTTTCAGGTATCTGACATAACTGCAATAGTAGCAATGTTGCTCAAAGCCATGATTCAGAGTGAAGATCCATCTTTTCCCCAGAGTTTGTAAAACACAGCAGGAATTTTAATACCCAGCCACCAGATCCTGCAGTTCCCAGGGGACCCTGATCTTTGCAGCACCACATGGGTCTTGCAATTGCCTGACCCCATTTGTAGGCATTGCTAAGAAACATTGTTTCTTCTATTTTTGGCTGACACCGACTTCCGGAGTACTGCAGTGCTGTGGTAAAGCATGCTTGGAGAACAACTGAAGTAACAGCCACAATGTAGCTAATTATTTTGTGCTCTTAATTGAAGACACCAAACTCCCCTCACAATACCATACCGCTACAAGATTCCTCAGCCTCAGTAATAAGTAACAGAGACAGATTTTCCCCTTTTGTAACCAGAGGAACCAGACAACCTGTATTGCTGTTGGATGCTATCCCAGCAAGAATCTGGCCCAGAGGTATTTTTGCTTTACCTGAAATTTCATTTCTAGAATCCCAGTCTACGTATTTTAGCCCTTTGTGTTTTCACATCAGCCTTGTCCTCAGTGCAGTTTACGGGTCTAATCTTTCACTGCGGGGTCACTCCTCTAGGGTTCCCTGCACAGGAGACAGGTTGCCGCCTGCACATCACCTTCAATGACAACACACCGGAATTACCATATGAGAGGACGCGGTGCATCTTTTGTGACAATTATGGTAGGGTCCCCAGTAACTCTATTCCCTGTGCGATAAAACAGCCTTGCACCAAACAGTCACTCAGCAAATCCCTTGCCCCTTATCATAATTAAGTCCTTCTACATGACATGGCGCAAGAGATAAGGGATTTGTACATCAGACATGAAGAAAACACTGGAGTGAGGCGGTGCTGCTTGTGGGGGCCGAGGTGCAGCCCTGGCAGAGAGGGAACCCCTCGCTGGTGACTTCTGCAGCCACAGGGATGGGGGGAGGAGGACGGAAGCGCTGACCATTCCCAATGTCACCTGCAGAGAGCCATTAGCCCTCTCAGCCTTCTATTCCTACATGCTGAATCAAATTAATCTAACAAAAACAGATGACCTGTGAGCTCAGCCTGCCTTACAGCAAAGTCAAACGGGAGCGAGGGGCAGCGGCGGCAGCAGCGAGCGAGGCAGGGAGGACCCGTGCGGTTCCTGCAGCCCCTCGCTGTGGCCTCCCGCGGATCTCCCTCCGTTGCAGGCTGTCACATCCACGCACCTCAGCCACCTCTCCCTCCACAGCCAGCCTAACCCTCTCGTCTACCTTGGACCGGCTGTGCGCTACCCCCTCCATTACAGACGTGTACACACACACAGAGCTGCTGACCTAGAGGTGTTAGCCACTCCGCAGCTGCCGTTCTTCTCACATTAATCTATAGGAATCAATGGACATTTCATTAGAGTAATCAAGTGTGGATGCATCCCGCATTTATATCCCGCGCCTGCTCCCTCCCCCAACTGCTTTCACAGGCTAATTGGTCCTACAGCAAAGGCTACGTGGATATTTTTCCCTACAGATGAGTGTCAAGAGCAGTTTTTTGCTGCTGGTTGAAATACCTATCAATAGAGAGGTAGTATAAAAGCCTTCGCCCATCAGGCTATGTCGCTGATGCTAATGCATTATGCACTCTCAGTTCTCACACACCCAACTCCCTCTTTTACACTGTTATCCCATACATCCAGCTCATTTACATTTACTTCAACGAGAGAATTAACCCATTGTACTTTTCCTTTTTTAAGAAAAACTGAAACCCAACATTGCAAGAATTAGTACAGCTCTATCAGATCACAATACATTGAGGAAATCGCTCACTTATTCATATTTCACCAGTAACCTTTTTATTTTCAGTCAAATCTCTTCATCTTGCTTACTATGTGATATCTGTGATATCTTATTATTTCTTCTGGTATGTTGTGGTTTATATGCTTATTGGTATACAATGACCCCTCGTGAAAGGTACAGGCAACAGCATTGTTTTCAGCAGCCTTTGTTGTCTGAGAGGGGATGCTCTCCTCTCTGCTCACCTCCACAAAGACCACAGAGGTTTAGTAAGGCAGCAAATGTCACAAGAGATGCTGTCCCTAAAATGCATATGTGAACAGGAGGCTGGTGACTGAGCAGGGTCCTTACAATCAGGGGACCAGGGGCTCTGTTTGGATCATCATTTGACAAGAATAAGAACATGTCATGAAGCTTGTTGGAAAGTTAATTTTTTCATGAGATCATGGACTTTTCATTCAAAAATAATTAAAAAAGCTCTTTCAGGAGGTGGGCACCTAACAGCTCAGCTTAAAAATATATGAAAGCCTCAGGAATGCCACTGAAGGCAGAAGGCAACCCAGAAAAGGCAGATGGTGGCTCAGAGTGCTGTGCCCAGGGCTGTGGTGTTGCTGGAGGAGGGCTCTGGGGCATGAGGACCTCTGCATAGGGCATCCTCCGTCGTATGTCCTGATGGTCCTTCTCCAGGCTGCACCAAGACCAGGCAGGCTGCAGGACAGAAGTAGCCCATATGCTTTTGAGCCAGGGAAACAGGCCTTGGTACTTGGCAAGTTGAAAGTGAACAACTTGCTAAGGGAAGCAGCCAGTTTATTTAAGCCATTTGGATTGCCGTGGAAGAGTACAGACTGACAAAACTAGAAACCACCCACTTGACCCGAGGAACCTCCAAGGAGGAAGAGTTAAGCTCAGCAGGGAGCAGGTGTAGGGAGTTGGCCTCCTCTTGAACTTAACAACAGACAGGCAACTAAACTTCTCTTTCTTGTTAACAATTTCTGACTATTAAAGATGAGCTGAATTCAAAAATCACAGACTTGTCATACAGCTGGGAGTTCTGCAACGTTCTTAGTCATCTTTTAATTCATGTCAGACCTGAAAAAAAACCCAAGTACCTATTTTCTAGGCAGAGAGCACTTAAGAGCAAGAGATTCAAGTGAAAATCTCTTCTTTGTCCTGTTTTTAGAATTCTTAGCATGAATTACATGGATTTAACCCAGGTGAAAGTATGGCCCCGTTGGCTGTTGGTGCTACAATACATTGTTTGTAAAAATATTTAGATATTTTGCAGGGATGTGGAAGTCCGTCTCTCTTCCCAACTTTTCCATGTCGCATGCAATTTACAGTTTTGTTTAACGAATACTGGGTTGTTTTGTTTTTTTTTTTTTTTTTTTTTTTTGTTGTTGTTTTAAACTAAAGCCTGCTTTTTGCTTATGGCCAAATTCATGAAACTGCAATGAAGAAAAATGAACCCGCTGAAGGGGATTGACCCCAAATGCTCAAGAACAGGTCTTTCAAGACTAACGAGAGTCTGCACATTTGGTTTTCCTGCCAGATCTCTTTCCTGAGGGCACACTGCATAATGCAAAAAGAGCTACGTGAAAAGTTTGGTGCAGAGGATGAAAATAGGACCGTTCGGCTGCTCTACAAAGAGATGAGGCTCTCTTCCCCTTCCCCCTCCACACGTTTTTCACTGTAAGCGAAAATGAAACTTGTGCTTTTCAGAGGAAATAGCTGCTAAAGGTTAAAGGGTAAGTCTTCCTTGCTGCAAGCGTACATTTTTGCAAGCTGAATCTTAACCATGTGGCCAGCAGCATTGACACTGAAGAGAGCCTGGAAGAAGAGTAGGGAAATAGAGGGCAAAAGCATCAAAAGAACATCCCAAAATTGATTCATCTGTTCTTTTTAACTCCTTCATTTGAGTTCTGGCCACCTCCTTTTCCATATTATACATTCACTTTAGAAACAAGACCCTTATTCAGAGGTGGAGGGCATTGAGCTGTGCCATGGAAGGGCAGTAGCTGTGCAAAGGAGGAAGTACATGTCTCCAGGGCTGGCCTGTGGCGACCCACAAGGGCAGGTAAGTTTGGGGCAAGAGGCAACTGAAGCCTTGACTCCTTGTCCTGCTGTTCCAGCCAATGAGCATATTTGTGCAGTGGATGTACCCACATAGAAATACAATGTCGCACATCATAACCCGCAGGGAAAAGAGTGAATGGAGGAAGGAGGAAGCTCTTGCCCACTCTAGCTCACGTCTCTGCTTGCTTTTGTGGTGAGAGAACCAATTATTGGTTCTTGGGTTTTACCTTGTGAAGGAAGCCACCGTAAAACAACATCTGAATGGTCCTGAAAGTAGTGCCTTGGACATTAGGTATATTCTGCTTAGTGTGATGATTCTAGGGAATATGTGACCCCAAGAAAACACAGCCACTCATCAGTATTTATGTGGAGTTGAGAATATTCCTGGATAACACTGTTATATTAAATGCAGAAAAGGATGAATGGGAGTGCAATCAAAACCACACCTTCTGGCAGCATACTGTTTGCAGAATGCAAACGTGGGCGAGTTTGAGTATATAGTATGTCCTGTACACAGGACATAAATGGAGAGCAATATAGCACAGATGTATATCCATAACATTTACAACCGTTTAGCTTTAAATGAAGACAGTCGTTGTAAGATAGCAATTCCAGATTTGAGAAAGAGTCAGCATTTTCTTCGTATTCCTTCTCTCCCACTTGTCTCTCCCAAATAAACAATCAATAAATACCTGGGGAGGTTGTAGTGGGGTTTGGCACATTTAGCTAAATGCTAAAGTCTCAGTGAGGCACCTTCCCAAAGGATGCAGGGCAGAGGGATGCCTGGGAAATGGCTATGCCTGGGAAAAGGCCCTGTTAGCAGAAGTCTAACTAAAACACCGAAGAAACTAGAGAGTTCTTCCAAGTTTGGACTGTCTGTTATCCAACTCAGTTAATAGGATATGTGTAATACGAATACGTGCCCAGTGTCAGCTTTCACTGACACCACTGCACCTTTATGCCTCTGGCCTTGGTGGAGCTGCCTTGGTTTACCAGCCACTGGCAGGTGAGAATCAACCACCAGATCCACACCTCAGTATTTCTCCACTGTGGATGTGGGTGCACATCCGCTTTCTCTTAAGATTGTAACATATGCTTTTAATTCACTATGTGAATTTTCACTGAACTTTACTCCTCAGCTGGCACAGATGTGATTTCAAGGATTACCGAAAAGAGATCTGCACAGATTTTAACATCTTTATGAAATGCAAAGAAAAAAACCTCAACAAACCCACCTATTTCATCTGGCACTACGAATATCAAGAACTGATCCCTTGAAGCCAAGTAATTTCTGATAAAGCCAAAACCATGACTGTAGTGGGCTACATTAAATACAAAGTTGTGTTTGGTATTTGACTTTCTCAACACAGTCCATCTCAATGTAGCCCCTGAATTTTCTGGGCAAGTTTCTTGAGCAAGTTGAGATACCTTAAGGGGGCATTAAGATCAGCCCTAAGTGTCTGGTTGCAAGAACCCATCAGGGTCAGAAATAGGATTTTTTCCCCCATGGTAAATGAACATATTTTTAAGCCTTTTCTGACACTACAGATTCCCTTTCTTCCTACACAGATGTAATGAAGGCAAATTATTTACATTCAGTCTGCTGCATAAAATTATTGGTGAGCTAAACACCTTTTCCATTTAAACAAAGTGACCAAACCACCAGCCAAAAGATGAGGACATGAGAAAATGGTGTTGTCTTTCATATTGTCCTATTAGCTGTGCTCATATGGGAGAGCTGGGCGAAGAACTTCTGAAGACAGTAATATTTGTATGTTGTGTTGGTGCAGTGAGTAGGGCACAGAGGTCCAGGCTACTCCTTGTGGCTTCTGTACATGCACATTACTAAGAAGAAAGTGAAGTTGCTGACAAAGTTTTCCTATATGATGTTAGGAAATATGTATCAAGTTGTTTTTTTTATTCTGCTTCTATAAATGAAGAAAAATGAAAGCACTGTTAATGCACTAAAGAACTATACTGAGATCTCCAGGAATTCTCCTTTTTTATCTTTATCTGCAATAAAGCCAGAAGAGGAGGCAGTCCAGGAAAAAGACATTCTAAGAAAAACAGTTATGTCCAAAGCCCAGGCTTGTACATTATTTATAATGTGTAAAAAGCCTATACACTCTGTTACCGCTAGAACCTGTCTGTTTAGAGATACGGATTAGACAGCAGCAGCGTCTATGGCTTTATAAACTAACTGATGGTCTTCCTCGTGTTTTAATGGCTGCAACTGATGTACAACTGAAGGGATCACAAATGCCTTCATTCTATGCCCTGTAGATCACCAGTACAGAGGAATAACACAGAATACCACTAAATGGTAGTCATAGAAACCAGTTATCAATGTAAAGGTTTAAAAGTAAGTATAAAAGTTTCTGTTGAGTTATATGCCACTCTTTGCTTGAGGAAGATTTATCGTAACACTTTTTTTTTCCTCCAAACCAAGAGCATAAAGCTCTGTTACTCCTGCAGACCTTTTGGTGTGTGGATTGTAACAGAAAAACATAATCCTCAGGGGCAGACCAAAGCTCTTCAGAACCTGTGCAGGGAGAAAGAGGGACACAGAGGATGGGAGCAGATAAGGCTTCCTTCAGGAGAGGTTCTAGACAGGGCAGGGGAAGAGATTACATTAATCCCTGTCCCACTTATGGACCCTGCTGGCCATCAAAAAGCATTCTTGAGCTGAAGAGATGAAAATATTCCTAGCTTTGGATCTGTTAAGAGGCTCTTCATAAAATGTCACGGAGCTGGTTTAGAGAAAATGGATCCACTTCCTTTCATCTGCTTTCAGGGTTTTCACAATTGTTGAGGTTAGTGAGTTTGCTAATGGCAAGAAGAAAGGCTCTGAAGTGCTACAAGTGGGAAACAAATCAAGCTGATGATGCAACGCTTGTGGCCCCCAGACCTGTGCTAAGGTTGCATTTCTATGATGGAAGTCTTTTGCGAAAGCCAGCCAGGGAAAACGAACACAAAAAGCAAGACATTCTACTGTCTGCTTTCCTTTGTATTATACACATCTTCAGAGATAAAACAAACCTGATTGCTATGATGAGCACCCACTCTGTAGAGCAGCTTTCTCGCCTTCCCATTTGCCCAGGGGTGACAGAATGATCCCCTTGGTATGGCCCCTGGGTCAGACTTTGTTTTTGCATTTCTAACCATACTGCCTTAAAAAAGGATAAACTCAAAGTACAAATATTGGCAACTTTTTTAAGTGGTCAGATTTTAAGGTGGATTCAAAAAAAAAAAGAAAGTCTTCAGAGCTTGCACTGCTCCTATTGCCTTACAAAGTGTTCCTGGCAGTAGTTGTTTTAATACCTAGCAATAAAAGAGAAGGTGTGAGGACTATTGCACTACAATTTGTAGAAGGATTCTCCATTGGAGCACCACTGTGAGCACCAGTCATGTTGCCACAGGTGGCTGCAGGGAAGGAGAACCATTGGCAGTACCCGTGGCCGTTCAGAGTCTGGGCTGAGCACAGAGCCTTGTCAGGGAGGCCCCGAGTTACAACAGACCGCTGGCCACACACTATCATCTCTATTTGCAGGAGTTGGTGGACTTTCCTCCTCAGCTAAATAGGCTGACAGCCTCGAAGATTGGCTTCGAGTTTTTGGTTTGAACAAATCAATGAACTACAAGGAAAACTACAAAAACAACAACAAAAGAAATGGTTTCTGAGTGTTACCTGCAAATCCACATAGTTACAGAAGAAAAATCTCTAACAAAAAGGACACCAGAAGCAAGACAAGGGAAGAGATTCCTCCTACAATACATAGATCTGAGCAAAACCTCAAAATGCTCTGATAGGGGATTGCTGCTCATTGCATACCGACATACACCTGTTCTGAATAAGAAAGACTTGCTGAGAGTCACTTTTAGGCTGCCCCTCAATAAAGCTGACAAATTGAAACTTAGAAAAACTATAGTTTTAAAGTCGGTTTGTAACCTGCACATGTGCTGACCGCAGAAGAAGAGGATGGCCTGAGCAGTTCCTGGGTGAGTGAAGTGTGAGTAGGAATATGCAAATAGAATTTCAATTAGTTTTCATCATCAATCTTTCAGTTTAATTACATTTAATTCACACGTGACCAGCCCTGCCCAATGAAGGGTGGAGGAAGAGAGAGGGCAGGCCAGAAAACCATGAAGGTGACATGAATAGCGTGAGAATAAACGTCAATAAACAAATTTTTATTACTTATGATAATGATTCCTATTTCTTATGCAACATTGAAAATAGAGAGCACTGTACAAGCATTAACTAACCAATGACCTAATTAATGGTTCAAGATCCCAAATCAACATGGAATAAGGCGAGAGTCCAGTGGAGCTGTGCTCTTGTGGAGGTGTCCCGTGCACCCACAGAGCTCTTCCCTCACACAGAATCTCAGTGAGCAGCATCACAATCTTTCCTCCCTACCAGCAGCATGCACCACATGGGCATGGAGCCACATGATCCTTTGTTAACATTTGGGCGGCAAGTTTGAGACAGAACAGCAAGCACCACCTTCAGTGGGTTTTCAAAGGGGAAAAGTGGCAAAAAGCCACAAACCAAGTAGCTCTTATCTTAATAATACTAAATACATGGGTGAGACATTTGCTTAATAAGATAAACTCTCTTTTATCTGGAAAGCTACGTAATGTTACATTGGTATTGCTGCTTTGCCAGCCAACAGGTTCACAAAACAAGTAGGGAGCTGAAGGACCAAACGTCGGATGCTCAGCCATGCAAGAAAACTCAGTGTGCTGGGAGGAGCTACTAGCAGGTTCCTGAGATGGTGTTTCTGCCTCCACAGCGCTACTACCTGGCACTGAGTCCCTGCTACCCCAACAGGGGGGTCAGGGGCAATCGATTAAAAAGAATTAACTTGCTGAGCTCATTACAGATCCTGCAACAGGTTTCCCAGGATTCCAGGCTATATCCAGTCCAATAAGACATTTTGCCTAGTTTCACTTGGATGCAGCAGTTTTAAATTCAGGCTTAGCATTAGCCACTGCAGAAAGGGCTGTGAAACACAGGGCTGTAAAGCAGTTGCTGGTGAACCTGGTTCTCTGTTGCTGAAGCCACGAGGAGAAAGGAGGTCAGCACAGCATGGTATGTGCAGCCCTGCAGTTTCCCACTTCCATGCTCTATTTTGCATCCAGGGTAGCGCCGTGTCCTGTTGCTGGCTGAGCCGGTGCCCCTGGATAAGCTTTTCAGCTGCAAAACACTTGGCTGGTACAAAAGGTAAACCTACATAATTTCTTTAGAGCTCGGAGTAACTGAAGGGTCATCAGTTCTGTTTGGCTGATTGACACAGAGATATGTAAATGTAAAGATTTATTTTGTTAATTTTACAATAATTAGGAAAGCTACCATGTTATAGAATCTAATGCTGGGCACCCTGACAGGTTAACACTTAGTAATATCCTCCTTGATTTATGTTTTAATGTATTTTGAAATGGTTAAGTCTGGCTTGGAAAGAAATTGAGATGTTCCTGGTTTATGAAGGGTTTACTGTGCCTTTTCACAGACTTGGCTGTTTTTTTCTATGCATGTGTCAAAATAAAGTTATAGATATCAAAGAATATTTTGAGTTTTCAAGTCTGAGGTTCAAATTCATTATTGGTGTAACTGCCATAGAGGTAAGCAATGATCTGACCTAGATTCTGGACTTTAGACAAATTTTATCATCCCAGAGGATTATGTAGAGTTTACTTATCAGGAGGAGAACCCAATCACCTTTCTCTACCCCTTGTCTAAGGAGTGGACTTTGCAGCCACCTTTGCAGTGGATACCTCATCAAGGAAATGTCTCAGCGTGACGTATAATGAATGGGACTTGCTGAGTGCTAGGAAGAAACCATGCTGCCTTGCTTCTGTGTGTAGAGACATATGTGAATCGCCTGAACGTCACAGAGATCTGTAGATAACCAAAGCCTGAAACTGTACAGTTTATAGTTTACTTCTGCAAGTTCCTGCTTTTCATTGATCTTCATTCACTAAATCTGGACACTGGGCTCCTGGAAATAGCTCCACCTCTCGCCTCTCTCCAATGCTTATGAAGTGCATTGTTTTGTTTTAAATTAGTAGTGAAATTGAAGGGAATCCCTATTTTAAGCCTCCCAAAATATTTGGAAGCTATAAACCCCTGGTTGAACTAGAGTTTACATTTGCATGTTTTTCTCCCGTTTTATAGTGAAGTGATAGATCTGTGTAAAGCAATTCTATCTCATACTGAGAATGGCAGCATGTAGTGCCGCAGTATTTTATATGAATAATTCCTGGTTTTAGCATTTTATTAATCTTAACCCAAGACATTGTATGTTACTGTTTAATTGCTTAGCTGCAGTTGCTCTTGTACTGAGCAGCCTTGGAAGAGAGATGAAGTATGGGGTGGTTATTGTTCAAAATACAACTGGATTTCAAAACTGAACCCACTAAGTTAAGTTTCACTTCTTAGAATTTAAATCAGCAATATGGCTGTTAGATGCCATTCACCCCAAAGGAGAAGACCATAATCCAGCTGTTGATTCCATCACACAGAACACCTGTGTGATTTAGCCAGGACTATCTGACCCTTTGCAGGGTCCCAAGCAGGACTGATATTATTCTTTCCAAAAAGTAAGGAGGAGAAGTAAAATATTTTCATTTAGCTGCTAAGGAAAAACATGCCTCTCAGGTCTGAGAGATTTAGACCTTCTTTCAAGTGTGCTGCATATGGATATTTCCGGACATGAGATGAAAACTGTTTGTCTCAGTTGTGTTTCTTTGAAAGGACCTAGTCAATCTGCAAAGGCATTTCTCTTATACTCAGATACTTTTTGTACACTGTTCTATTTCTGGCTTAACAACGTTCCTGTTTAAATCACTGCAAAACATCAGCTAAGCAAAACTGCATTTTACTGATCCACGACCAAAGTGTTAGCATATTGTGGTTGCAGAAAGCATAAAAAAGATAGACCGGAGGAAGGGAAAGAATTTTCATTAAGAGATTAATTAGACAAAACAAGGCAATAAAAGAGACTCCAAAAGGCTCACTCTTCAGAGATTTCCATAATTGTGCTCTTTACAAGTGAGTTTAATCACCCAAAGGAAGAACCAACAGGCAGATGAGGAAGTGGTCAATAAGAAACTATAACTGACCACTGCATTACTGGGGCATCTCATATATATCAGGCCAAATATCCGGATTGCCAAAGTAACGCAATAATGAATCCTGACCCATGTTTGTATCACTGCGGTGAGTTCCTGAAGTCTTGTTCTATTCTGGGAAAAAAAAGCTCCACTTAAATTTTCCCCTCTCATCTCGGGGCTGCCAGCATACATACAGGATATATATTTTGGAGGTCAAATAAATCAATGAAAAGCAAACCAAACCAGAGATATGGTAATAAAATTAGGCTGTTTGTTTAACTGATTCAGAACAATAATTTTCCTATTATTTTTTCTGTTCTTGTTCCTCAAAAGCTTTAGTGGAATAAACAATAAAAAAAAAAAAAAAGAAAATGAATATGTAAAGTATCTCAGTCTCTTCCCACATGTAATAAAATGAAAACAAATGTTCTCACTTCTACAAACTCCACCACATCAAATTAATAATGGAAAACATCACATCAAAGCACTCTTTGTGCTCAATAGCCTGTGGCACATTTGGACTCATCAATAGATGTTCAACAATATTACAACTTGTTTAAATCTTGGTAAAGTAGTGTTATGTACTATTGTTATTGACTTTCTTTTTCTAATTATCACCCAAAGGTGACAGATGATACAGCACTAATGATCAGACTGTTTAAGAGCTGAATCAGCTTAGAATCCCAACTCATTAAACCCCAGCAGGACTAAAAGATTCCTTGCACTTTAAGGCTAAAAGCTTCACCTTGCTGACAATGTTTTGGTCAGTTATACAGGACACACCACCAGGAAATTTAAGGTGTTTTTTCACTGAGAGTATCTTTGGAGCTTATAAGGATTCTAGTGCAGGGTAAGTGTCTGAATACTAAAATGTGTAAAACGCATTTAACTGTCATGATAAAGAAAATATGTGCAGAACCTGTTTTGTTATGCTGAATCTCCCCTCTCTGTTTAAGCTAATGGTAAAACTGGTCTTGATTTTAATGGAAGGTGAAGTCAATAGAAGTTGCAGATCCATGGCATTTTTTTCTTTTAATCCATTTCTCTCAGTCTGCTTGGAAGCAGGGACCACAATGGTGTGTCCGTGGTGTGTTCTGGTCTACCTCAACCTTGTACCAAATTCATTATTTTTTATGAAATTAACTGGTCTGGCAACAAAATGTGTCAATTTTTCCCCTCTGTTTAAGGAATACATTGGTTTAGGTTTATTTTTGTTGTTTCATTGGATATAGGTAGAGAACAAAATTCCTAATGCTATCCTTGAGTATGAGAAATGACAGTCGTGCCACTGGGGGGTGGAGGAGATGCAATATGACAGCCATCTGCCTGTATGGTCCAGCTTGTCTCAAGAAACCAGACTCCTCAAAGACTCCTGGATACTTTTAAAAGGTCCTAAGCTAAACAGCATCTTGACTGTCTTGCTGCTCCTCTACTCTACATTGTATTTGCTCTATTTGGTTTGTGCTACTATCAATACTCCTGGACTAAAAGCTCTAAGACTCTCAAAATCTGATGCAACTTGCTCACAAACTGACCACCTAAGACAGCAATGAGCTCCATTATCAAATCACTCTGTCACAAAAGAAGTACTCGTTTGCAGTTTGAGAATGGTTCAGGTGGAAGAGCATTATGAGAAAACCCATAGATGAGAATTAGTAAAAAATTGATGTCGGACTATAGTAAAACCTGTTCACTTCCCACAAACGCTGTGGTGCCTCTTGCCCAACAATTATGTGTGAGCTGGAGGTTTCAGGATGCTTGTAAGATGCTTATTCTCTCTCTCCCATGTTTTTATAGCCCGCTTGGGACCTTAGTAGACTTACGCTCATTAATCCCCCTGTAAAAGGCTTGGGTATCAGGTGCCTCCATGACCAGCATTCAGACCATTTGAGCAATTAGAGAGAAATACCACAGATCACTCTTAATTCTCTGTAAAGTTTGAACATAAACATGCAACTCTGACAGCCTCCTTTGGATAGTGTAGCCACAATACAAACATTCCATCCTACCAATTTTCCTACCAGGTGTTAAGGCAAGTAATTTCAAAACTGGAGTCCAGCAGAACTTCAATCCGAAGTGTTCGCACAGGGAAGTACCAACCATTTCTCTACAAGGAGAATTATAGTTCTGATTTGCAATACAGATTCCCCACATGAAAATACTCTTAAGCCTTTATTTTCAGAGGTTTAGACTGCTGAAAGTTAACTTGGTAAGAAACCAGCTAGGGCAAAACAAGTAAACAGCTGACAGAAACAGAGCATCCAAATACAGGGAATACACAAGTTTCAGTCGAAACAGAACTACTTTTTCTTGAGAAGCAGCTCTAATAATTTACAGGTTTTCACTCCACAAATATTTATTTATTCGCGGTCTCTAACAGCAAGAATTGAACCAGAGATCTCCTGAGCTAAAAGTTTATTAAGGTTAAACTAAGGGATGTGGATACACTAAACTCATCTTTTGTGGCTCTGTTGAGAGAAATGCCATAACTGGGAAGTTTGATGCATGCCTGAAGATGCTTGTCTACAGCATTTGAAATCCTCACCTGGAAAAACTTCCATTCACTTGACAGTGACCAGAACTAGAAGCTATCTTGTACTTCAAGCCTAGACACTTTAGCTTATAGTGTGCTATCCCTTGTGAAGGGCACAGATGATGTTTTTTCCAATAAGCTGTGTTACTTCTGCATGCAGATCTACAGGAATTAACTTTTAAAAGATCAGGCAATAGTCACTCTGATCTCTAGATCTACTTTCTCTCTTTCAGGCCTCATGTTATAATTCAGGCTAGTAGTTACTCAATTTGCCAGGTCACATTACTTAAGAACAAAGTAAATGAAACTATTAGATCTTATTACAAGGGCAGGATTAGCAACTGAAAACTTCCCTGTGAACTGTCATCTAATAATTTATGATGGTTTTGATGTTTCCTGGCAACCAGACTCACAGATTAATAAGTCCATAGTCCGCCTCTGATATTTTCTTTCCCCCTATCACCAACTTTTGGACCTTGTAACGTTCATTTTCACTTTAGAGAACTTCACTGTAGCACACAGACAGTGCGGGACTGGCAGCAGTGCAGCAGTTACAACCCAGGAAAGATTTTATCTCAGAATTAGATGAAACCCATGGGTTAAAGGGGCACAGCAGTGAAGTGCAGAGCAAGTTTTTCTGCCTGATGTGTGAACAGAGTGAAAACACAAAAATATCTTTGGAAAGAACCTTCCCACATCAACTATTTTTGTGCCATGAGCTTCCTCTCCCGCCCTCTGCAGACGCATCTCAAGTGCACAAATGATTCCTTGCTCTTTTTTCACTTTCCTTTGTAAGACTACTCATATGCTAAACTGGCCACAGGCTTCCCAAACCATAGACATTGTGCAGGTCAATGAATATTGTAAATCCCAAATTACACAGGATTACATTCTGGGAAACTGCGTTTCCCTTCCCCCCTCCCCCTCACTAAGTTGATTGGGGCTGAACCTCTTGTGCATTTTGGGTGGGTTTGAGTCCATGTCCAAATGATACATCTGGCTTTACTTTTGATGAGGACATAAAACTCAGTTTGGATGCTCACGTCTCAGCTGTGCAGTCCTTAGAGGATGCCAGGTAGGCAGCATTTGAACCCTGCTAGCAACCAGAGCTATTTACTTTGGAGATACATAATAAGGGCTAAAATTTCCTTTTCAATATTGACATTAAATGGAAATATTGCCTGCTTCTCTGGGAGTCTTTCAAGACAGGTTCCCAGCAATTCCCCCATTTCTCCTACTCTACATATCTCACCCCTGAAGCCTGCAGCTGCAAGCACCATTCTTCTTTGCTACCTGTCAGCATGAGCAATTAATGGCTCCAAAGAGTTGCTTTGAATGACCCATGTAGTCCCACCCACAGGAACTGGCTCTGAGATAGCCATGCCAAGTAGTTTCATGGGAATCCACAGCAGAGCAATAGTTTTACCCAGAAGTCATAATATTTTGGATGAAATTGTGAATCAGTTTTTAGCTGTGTGCTATGAGCTTCAGGCTACTTTTTAAATTCTCCCCCGAAGCTTACTGTTTTTTACAGGAAGAGGCCATATGTCATAATAAACATCAGGCTTAGGAGCGGCTCACACTCTAAATGTCAGGCTACAAAGCTACCTTTAAAGATTAAATCTCTGCCCTCTTCAAAAGGGAGGTTGAAGGGAAAGATGGAGAAATTCCAAATACAGAGAACCTTACAAATAAAGTGAAGTTTACTACTAACAAAACGTATCTTGCGAAAACACACTTGGTGCTTTGCTGTTGGAGCTGCCCTTGATAAAATGTGGGTGTCATTTGGAAAGGACATCATTTCCAATGAATTCTGAAAGTGTCACACAGAGTATTGATTGATCGAGTCTTGCCGTCAGCGTGACCAGGGCCAGCAAAGAGCTATCCCTGTGATCCAATTTTCAGAGCTCACAGACACCTCCAGTCCCAGGCAAATGGCGTCAGCAAGTGGCAGGAGGGATCTGGGGGAGGGGAGCAGGAGGGAATCGTAGAGGGGAGAGTTGTTGCCCTGCATCTGCTTGTCTAAGCATTAAATGTTATTAGCCACAAGCATGGCACCTCCACTGTGGGAAAGGCTGCTGTATTTCTGGCTTTTGTGTTGCCAGCAGCGCCAAACCATTTGTAAGTCAGAAGTGGGTTCTTATCAGCAAGATAGACCCTGATAAGATCATGTTTTTTATGATTCCATCAGTGTTCAGCCAGTTTCCCGCTTCTGCCTACAGACGTGTACACCCGGCACAGAGGTAGGCAAGGGCATGCAGGCTGCACAGCCACTGCTTTGCAAACACAGCTCTGGCAGTAGGAAGCCACAGGCATGCTGCCTGCCTGCCCCATGTGCCACTCTGGCACGGGGCTTGGGAAGCAGGTTCTCCCCATGCTGAATGCAGAGCCAGCTTTGGGCTCTAGTATAATGCTTTGGACCTGCTATTTACAGAGGCTCAGGTACTAAACCAATTAATCTTGTAGGAGAAGCTGGAGAAGGAAATTATCGACACCCATTATGAAGCAGAGTAATCTCAAAAGGAAACTGTTGTCTCAGCCTGAGCAACTCATGGCTTGGTTCTGAAAACACTGGTGAGGTGTTTACAAGGGATGGCTCCCACCGCTGCACAATTAGGAATGTACCTTGATTTGCCCACATTAAACAGGAAGAAATATTATGTGGGATACTAGCAAAGGATTTGTTTTGCTGGACTTTAAGCACCAAGCACTAGTAAAACAACAGGAAAAATGAAAAAATGGAAAGCAAGAATAAAAGGGATTAAGAGAAATGGGGGAATTTGCTGTTTGTGAGGGACTGGTGAGGAGTGGCAGCAGGTGAGGAAAGAAAGACTAAGTGGGATGAATGAATTACAAATGCCTTCTCATTATACACCAGATGACTATGTGCCGACTCATTGTTACTCAATATATGAAATATTTGCTCCTGCTGTATTGGTTCCTCTTGTACCAAGTGACATGAAACCTTTTTCATTACTTTTGAAAGGAAATTACTTTTTTCTCTTGTAATTATTTATGTATTCAAATAAACCTAGCAACTGATGTGCTTTGTCAGACATTTCTGATTAAAAAAGTTGAAATATGGATAGCACTGGAAAAAAAACCCTCCAAAATGTAAACAATAATTTAAAAACAACAATGATTTTCCAAAAAAATAATTCAAGAGAAACAGGCTTTAATCAATTTGAGACAAAAGGTGCCCGAAAGTATTGCGGGATTTGCAGCTATTTTTTATTGAACAGAAAAATTAAGGCCCTGACCTTCTAATGAGATTTTGCAGATGGAGTCCAACACCAACACATAACTATTTACTCTATTTAACAGACTCATTTCAAGATTGGCATCTATATCTGTAAATGTTTCTGACTAAACCTGAGGATCTCTCACATCTGAGTGAATATAGCACAGAAAAAGCAAGGCTCCACAGCTAGTTATGTCAAAATTTGTTTCCTATAAAGTAAATATCTTGCTTTAAAAAGCACTTATGGAACTGAAATTCTTGCTAGGCATCCAGAAAGTACATTCTACACTTTGCACTGTGAATTTACCAAGCATAATTAATAACAAGGACAGCAGATGCAGTGAAGATACATAGTAAAACCTCCTACAGGATACACTGTGTTTGCATAAAGAGCGTAACACCACTTCAAGCCACAAGCAAATCAATCAGAGTCAACATCTATTTCCAAGTGATTTAAAACAGAACAAAAGTAACTAATTTAATGAATTTTTCATTACAAGCCCTCCACTCCACCACAGATGAACTAAAAAAATCTACAAAACAATCATACAGCATGAGAGAGACAAACCAGATTCTCCTTACCTTAGGAAGGACTTAAGGAGCCCTTGTTAAGCCTCTGCTTATTTTATGCTGCCTGAGCAGGTGTGTGTGTGTCTCCTAACAGTTGCACCTGAACTTTAAGTTGCCCTCTACTTCCCCTAGTAGAGACTTTATTCCATGGTTCGTAACTTTGCTAAGGAGTTTAACTGCAGAGGTCTGCGTTTCTCTTTCTGTGTATCAGATCTCACAACTGGCTGCAGCTGACTTCTTTTTCAGAAAGTTTTGGTAGGCATGGGCATATCTGAAAAACCCCACTGCTGTCAGGCAATACACATACCATCTGTGTCATGGGCCACTTCACCCAATAGGCTTTTTTGGAACAAAACCTTATCTGCATCTCAACATAACATCCAAGTGTTCTTGGGATGAGTGCAGAGTGAGCTCATGTAACATGAAGGACTCTGAAGTTCACTGCTTAATAAAGGTATCACTAATTGCTGTTGCATCTGCTGTTGCTCCAGATGAATGGGACTGGTGTTGCAGTGTCTGTGGTTGCAGCGTACACTGGCAGCAGCAAAGGGGGAGTGTTCAGATGGAAAATGCTTCCTTTCCTCATCACTTATGTGATGCACCTAGCCTAGAAGCCATAAAATAAGTTTGTAATAAAGTGTAGCTGTTGTTCTGAGCACTAATACATGAGCAGTAAATGAGGACAATCCTGGGATTTTATTCTGAAGAGACTGAGGCAAAGTCTGTTCAAAGCTGAAGCTCCCATTAACTTCAAGAGTTCCACATACTGCAGATCATTTCTGCAGAGGTTCATCTGGGTAACCCACTATTTGCTGCAACAGCTAAGTATTGACAAGGCCTGTTTCCATTTCCAACACTGTTCACACCTTTGTCATCTCCAACTTTGACAGTAGCACTGGCCCACCCAACAGAGATTAGGCAGATTTTTTCCCCCCTTAATATATTTTCTCATTTCTTTAATTTCTTACAGCAAGTGGATATTTTGCAGAGGATCACACAGCCTAAATCAGAAAACTAACAGGAAATTAAAGGAGAGCAAACCTTCCCTTTCACCACTGTTAGCACTCTATATTAGTTAATTTACTCAGTTGGTTTTTATTCTGGCTCTCTTTTATTATTTTGCAGTACTAACAAGTGGAGGGGTTTTTATTTTGATCTTTCTCCAATAGCCACAGCTGGTGCATCTAGGTCTGCCTTTTTTGGACAGCAAATGCCAAGCTGTGCTTCGATGTGTGGCATTCATGCAGCTTCCCATAAACATTCCTGGAATAAATCAGAGCATTGTGGATCCAGCTATTTGGCCTGTATACGTAACCTGTAGGAAGGGGCAGTGCCAGAGCTCCTGGCTTTTTGTAGTACTTTCCCTTTCTTTTGCCTGGTGTTAGGATGCTCCTATTCTCTCCTCAAAAGAGGAGAGTGTTAGTGGTCAGCACAGCCCAAGACGACAGATATTGAAGTCCAAAGCAATGACACCAATTTTCCAGAATTTCTTGTTTTTCACAAGTAGGCAAGTAGACAAAAATCTCTTCACAAATGGTTTCCATTATGCAAAGCAAGCCCCATTTTGGCTCCTGCTAATCTCCCCAGACAGTATCTCTGTGGCTTCTCTATCCAGAATCACTCACTTGACTACCTCATGCACTCAGAGTGCCCAGTTTCAGACTGCTGTTGGACTTGCAGAGCCCTAGGTGAGCTTGTTAATGGGAGTTTGACTGTAAGACTTAGTAAATCTGAGTGAATAAAGAATCACAAAACACTCCAGAAAATGGAATTCTTGATTGACCAGCATTAGGGAATTAGGAGCATTTAGGGAATATACCACATCCCATTTCACCAGATTGGAGTTCAATTTTTATTCTATTATAATGTATGTACCAAAATCTGGCATTTTCTTGCCCAAATTCTATTTAAAACGAGCAGACTATTGACTTAACAGAGTGAATGAAAGAAAAACCTTGTAAAATAAACTTTGCGTATCTTGAGTACAGTTCCTTGAAGTCAGACTATTAACACCAAAGCATACTAATTCATAGAATCATAGAATAGTTAGGGTTGGAAAGGACTTCAAGATCATCCAGTTCCAACCCCCCTGCCATGGGCAGGGACACCTCACACTAAACCATCCCACCCAAGGCTTCATCCAACCTGGCCTTGAACACCGCCAGGGATGGAGCACTCACAACCTCCCTGGGCAACCCATTCCAGTGCCTCACCACCCTAACAGGAAAGAATTTCCTCCTTATATCCAATCTGAACTTCCCCTGTGTAAGTTTTAACCCATTACCCCTTGTCCTGTCACTACAGTCCCTGACGAAGAGTCCCTCCCCAGCATCCCTGTAGGCCCCCTTCAATATACATATTTAGTTGTCAATACTATAGTGCATGAACTTAAGCTACTAAATGCAAGTAAAGAACCTGGGAGTTTTTCTACTCTTTATACTTCATCTGTGTATGCTGCACACACAAGCTGAAGTCTGTCTTGGAAAATCTGCAGACAAATGAAAGGAAGGAATCTGGTATACTGCTAGCCTTGGGCAGAAATCCCCCACTGCATTGCCTAAGGTCCTGCCCAGCGTGGGCAGCCAGGTGGTAGGCACACCTTTCAGCAGACCTGCACAGAAGCAATAGTAATGCCCAATACGTGTGGCAATGGTGGTATTGCAATAGTCTTATTTGGTGAGAACAAGAAGCTGGCCCCAAATCTGTTGCTTCTGAGGGCTATGAAAGAGAGAGTCTCGGTTACAAGAGGTTAAGAGGGCACATCTATCCTCAAAGAACAGGATAAGCAGCAGTTCATGGAAACTGAAAGAAATGCAAGTCCTGGAGGGAAGGCTGTGGAAGTGGGGAAGCCTGCAGCTAGACTGCTTGTCTGTCTCTGCAGGAGCCACACCACAGTGAAGATCATCTCTGCATTTGAAAAATACGCATTGAAGAGCAGTCACCCTCTGGACCTGAATGGACACATGGAGACACACAGCAAGCCTGCTGCAAGTACAGCTGTCCCACCCCCTGCAAGTACTTTGCCTTCAAAAGAAAAGAAGGATGCCACTCATGCCAGCTTTCCCTAAGCAACATTGGCACTGCTTCACGTCCTGGTGCTTGTCTCATTAAGAACAGAATGAAGGTGCAATACTCTGAATAGGAGTTGTTGCCTACATTATGTCAAATCCTTCATAGAAAGGAAAAAATCCAACTGTGGGATAGAAAACCCCTGCCCGTCTTCAATCAATCCTCACTACCACCAGGCATCTAGTCAATTTTTATTCAGTCTTCTGTAGCCTCGACTTCAATGAAGTGGCACAGCAGGGCCAGCGCCGGCAGCTGCCGGGCCCCACTACCAGCGCACCGGCGCTGCCGAGGAGGACAGCCAGCAGAGCCCGGGAGGGCTGTGCAGGGGACACTGGAGTATTTCAATCCGTGCCCCAGCCCTTAATCATAAACTCGAGGTTCAAAGCCTTGCTGGGCTGCTGGCCGCTGATCCCATCTCAAGGTGATAGTCACCTCTAGCCTTTCTGCAAACTGCAAACCTACTGTCCATCCATCTTAAAGCAGCTTGACACTGGCTTCTCTACCCATTTTACAGCCAGCGAACATTTCCTATTGATTTATTGATTTCTGTCTGCCTGTGGAAGGAGCTCAGAACAGACTCTATGTGCTCTTGCAGCCTCCTGCATAGATTTTTTTCTCCCTTTTTCCCTTTTTATCCAAGCTGTGTTAGCAGTCTGTGGTGAAGCAGGAATTAGACCATGCGGGAGCCCAATTTGCTACTGGCAAATGTGCCAGGCTTTTCTTCCTCTCCCTACCCGGAATACACACCTCCACTCCCACTCTCTGCCTCCTGTCTCCTTTGCCTCAAGAAAGCCAGCAGATCCCTGCCTATCCAGCCAGTTCATCTTAGCTAAAATCTTCTGCGGCTTCCCTTCAGATCGTTCCCTGTCATTAACAGGTGTTTGAAGTGCATCTAATCACTGCTTGTAACTGTGATTCCTTGATTTATACTGGGTCAGAGGTATTTCCTCTTTTTTGAGTCAATCCAGAAAAGGGCACACTTCCCATCCATGCACTCATCTGCATGAGTGCAAACCTCTGCATGTTTTAATAGACATTTTGCATGAATTTCAGAGTCCCGTGGGGCACTTGATAGCTCATAGGTTTGAATTGGAGAAGGGACATATACTGCCTTCCACCCCCTAGTTGCCAGTCCAAATGCAGCCCAGGTCAGCAGTGATTGAAAGTTATTCCTGGCTGATGCCGGTTCAAAGCCTTACAAGAAATTAGTGCAGTTTCCAGACAGCTCCCAGCAGTCAGATGTCCACATCACAAAAAAGCAATCTGGCTTATCGTTCTCCACAGAGAGGCAAGCATTGAGTGAACGAGAGGCTGCTCTTTCTGGTGTCTGAGGTGGTGCCTCTAAGTTATGTCTCAGCCGTGACAGTGGGAAACTTGCTGCTGGTGGCCACACTCTTCCTCAGCTGGAGGAACTCTTCTTCATCCTCCCTGTACCTCTGGCTGCCAGAGCAGCAGTAACACTTGGTCAGACAGCAAACACAATGGCATGGCAGGATAAAAAGGACATTAGCAGGTAAGGGGCTGTCCTCTGTAAATACAATCTCACAGAGGACTGACAGAGGTTCCACTGTAGACAACTTTTGTGAAAAGCACTGCTTCCCAGCCTTCCTTCAAAGTGCACATACCTGAGCAGGAGAGGAAAATCAAACAGCAGCCTACAGAGCTGGCAAGCAAGATATGCAGCCTCGGTATCCTTTCAGGAGATCACATCTCTGCACTCACGTGAACAAACCTCCCCTTTGCCACTCCCTGAGGGAATACATACAGCCAAATGTATGTATTCATACATTTGTATTTCCACTCAGACAAAAGGGAGGAAGGAGAATCCCACTGGAAATAGCTCCTCTCGTCCCTTAGAAGACCTGTGGGGGTTAATCATGTTTCCAGGCTGTGGGGCTGCAGGGGCTGAGTTCTCACCAGCTCTGCTCAGACCAGGAATCTGTTTATATTCTCCTTATCCCCCTTTTACAACAGTCCTTTGGCTCAGCTTAGATTCACAGGAATTTTTGCTCCTTTATCTCCTTAGAGACTGCCCTGCTTGTGGCAAAAATGCCTTTTGTGGGCCCTCACCTGCCCTCCTTTATGTTCCCAGAGGATGCACAGACTCAGCCTGGCTGGCTGACCCCAAGCAAGACACCATCCTCACCCCTCATCTCCACTGAGCACCCTTCACAGCTGCTCCAGTTTAATCACTATCCCTCAGCATTTGATTTCTTGACTAGAATTTATAGTATCATAGAAATTGCTGTATTATTCCCTAATATTATGAGCTGGAATAAATCATCATGGACATACTTCAGAGGTACGGCGAGAGGTGTCTGCACCGAAAGCTGTACGTGCTTTCCTTTGGAGAAGCTGGCCTTGTGCGTAGGGAACAGGTCCTTTCTCCAGAATAACTACGTAAAACTTAGTATGAAACCTTGTGGGCATGAGAGTTGAAAAATATATGAACAATTAAAAACTAACCCCCACGCTGGTGCTGCCTGTTCTAATCTGTTGAAGATAAAGCACCTATGAGATACTGGGGACTCTGAAATGGAGATATTTGAAGCCAGAATAGGGAGAGTGTGCAAAGGGAAAGCTACAGGCATGGTTAAAGGCTGTGTGACCAGCAGGTATCAGGGGCTGGAGCCTGCTCTTGTTTAAACTCATATATTGCCAGGAGTGTCAATTAAATGATGCGGATTTACACCAGCACAGAATCTTGCCTGAAGTCCACTCTCTGCCTCACGCACAGGAGAGAGTGTTTACAGGGCAGCTACCACTGTTCTTTAAGGAAATTGCATCTGCTCATTTTTACATCAGGTCTATCCATATGTAACTACATGCATTTCAATGGGTTACTTCTGATTTACACTGCAGGCATCGTGCATTTCCCTAGACCAACATTAACTATGTATTGATCTTCCCAGTACCCCTGTGAGGAAGGCTATTATTCCCATCGTATAGACAAACAAGGATTACATTTTGGAGACTGTCTGGATCTGGTGCACACATTTGGACCTCTTTTGCCATCAATTACACTTCTTACAGCTCTTATTTTCCCCCGTTTTACCCCCCGTCACTATATGTGTGCAGGAGAATGGAGAGGAAAAACAGCACAACAACAATCCAGGTCTAAATGCAAGGTAAGTCTCTCAGGCTTATTTCACCTGATTTCTCTTTTTTATAAGCACAAAAATCTCTCAGACTTCTTAAATTTGCAGAGAGGTATTTCCAAGCCTGGCTGGTGTTCTGGTTGATGTCTCAGACTGCGCCTGGAGATGGGCTGAATTTTTGGGGGTATGTGGAGAAAGGGGTTGCACCAGCAGCAGGCAGTTGGGCAGCCCCACAGCCTCGCCGCTGTGAGCTCGGGGAGTGATGGGGCAGCGGGTGGCTGCAGGAAATACGGGCTGGTATTAGCATGTGTTTGGTGTGGAAAGGGAACATGGTTGCTGTGAATTAAGCGGGATGTTAAAGCTTGAGCCAAAGCACACTGAGTGCAGCATTAAGTCTCCCCTGGACTTCAATGTACATTGCATCAGGTCTTTAATAACATAATTCTTCAGTACGAGGTGAAGAAATCTCTCAACAGCACAGTTACTATTTCTTGATACACTCTAAGGTGCCTCCCACTCTGCCTGTGCGCCTGCCATGCACCAACCAAAATTACCAGCACTGCACTGCCGATGATGCTTCAGAGTTTCAGCCATTCAACAGACCTAACCAAATCTCCAGCCCAAGATCCTGATCTTTTTGCTTGGGCACTGGGGTATGACTTCCTTAGTTTGTCCCTGACAAGCAGCACACTGCACCCTGCGTTGGCATTTCATGGTCCCCTGACTCCCATGTGTGGGATTTCCTATTGCTACTTTCTTTCCAGTTCCCTTCTCCCCCTGGAAGGAAGCGATGGAGCTGAGTTTCTCTGAGCTGCCAGACAGGAAACCCTAACTCAGCATTGGGCATGTGAGAGGTCCAGCAAAGACAGCACCAGCCCTCTTCACTGGCCCAGGCATGCTAGAGTGGAGTACAAGTTGACAAATTGAATAAGTACAATTGGCACCTGATTTATTGATTACACCCCTTCTGAAGACAGGCCCTCTACCGAGATGAGATTCCTAACACATCACATCACTTAAATGAGCCCTGAAGCATGTCGTTGGTCATGTTTTCACCATTGGTGCTTTCATGAGGCACCAACATTTTAAGGTTTTCCAAGTGTGTGATCCTGCCCATGGTATGAGCCAATGCACCCCACTGGTACTGGATCAGAGTTCCTCAAAAGGCAGAATTCATGACCTGCAGAAAATACAGGTATTTCAACACTGTGATTCTTGTCAAATTCAGTGGGACTGTCCCACAACTCAGGGTTTCAGAGCTGAGCTATATTTTGTGACAAGCTCTAGTAAATGGTTCAGCTTGCTTTGGTGATGCTTCTGCACGCCAGACTGGGAGATGCAGCAGCACACAAACATGTAGGAAAGCACTAACAATAAAAGTTGCAACCTGTGGTATTAGCACATTTTAGGAATGAAAGTATTTACTAGATAGGTAGAATTTTATTGTTGTCACTTTGAAAATGCTTGTGTATTGGGATGAACTCCAGTTGCAAAGAATATCAGTCAGATCTTTTTATGAATAAAGTGATCTGCTATAGAGATCTTTCGTCAAATGACTTCATTTACCGAGTCACCCTATTTTACCCATCTTGCTCTGAGAAGACATTAACTTGATTTGGTTTTGTTGCCAATGATAAATCCTTTCTTCCTTTTAGTTTTGCTGATCTTACTCCTATCACTCTTCTTCTGTCACCTGCAGTGCCTCTCTTCAGCGCTCAGTTACTTTCTCTGCAACCTATTTCATCCTATTAGGTGGACAGCTACGACTGGTGATGTGGCCCAGACAGATTTTCTTGTTCCTGATAATAAATGGAGTGTTCAGTTGTGTAACTCTGACCTTGTGTATAATTTTCAAAGATAAGTTTTGGGGAAACAAATGGGTTAGTCATTATAGAAATACTGTGAGGCTTGACAGACAATAACATGGCAGAAAATTATGACAGAAATAGCAGAAAGCACTGTGATGCTCTACAGTATCTAAATTATCTTTCTATATCCCAGGATTGATAGTTTTACAATAATTCTCTAAGTTTCTAAACTTCATCTCCCTTGGGCCTCCCACTGCTATTGTATTTCCCATTTTCCTGCAAAGATTCCAGTTAGGCTTATAGCTCTTTTAATAATTTTTAAAAGTTTTCAAAATGTTTAGTCTATTTCTTATGTTATCTTCTACTAAAAATAAATATTTTGCACTAAGGATTTTCTCAACACTTCCCAATCTCATCTCATTGCAGATAATAATCTTCGGGAGGGGTCCAAAAGAGTAGAATCATCTGCTCCAAATAATACAGCACAGGCTTGTGGGCATTTGCAATAGGTAGTGGGAAGCAAGTGGCAGAAGATAGAGGTATTGAGGACCTTGGAGGAGGGAGGTGAGGACAGATACTCAGCCTGTCTTTGGCAGTAAGTCACAGACCAGTCTACTTGGCCTGATCCTGGTCTGTTGTGTTAGGGCAGCAGCAGCCCCATAGCAAAGGCACACTTCAGCATGTTGGTAGGGAAAAAGCCCAGTGCTCAGAGCAAAACATACGGGGCAGCACATCCCAAAGCAAAGCCAGAGGCTGTATACCATCATCAGCATTGATGTTTGCCAGAAATCAAACATTAACAAGAAAATAAGCACGTGTATTAAGGAAGTTTGTCTCTGTCCTGTCCTACACAGTCAATGGCACTGACTGCCGTACATAGCCGTCCAGTCCTACTTACCACCTATTGCTGATTCTTGAATGACTAATGACACTTTAGGGTATCTGAGATATGTTCCTATTGATAGGAGTGCTTGTTGCCTGCACAAAGGTAATGAGGTTGTTTCTATGCTGAAGGTAAGGCCACCGAATCCCTGTGTGCAAATGCTGAGGGGTTTTTTGCTTCTCCTGCTGTTTTGACCAAGGCATCTTGGCCACATTACAGCCAACATCTGCAGTGCGCCAGCCATGTCTTGCACCAGCAGCACTCATAGGGTAGGATATCTCCTGCCTGTGTTGCTTGCCATTGCCATGCTCAGTTTACCTTGTTGCAGCACCCCTACATTCGCAGGTAGTTGTGGTTTGACTGCTATTTATGAACTGTGCTTATTTGTGTGTTGTGTTAGGACAACAACCCCCCAGCATGTGTAAACTGCTGTAACTCTGTGGTGGTCTTTAACTGAAAATCTCTGAATGCAGCCAGTTCCACTGAGGTTGCTGAAAGGGGAAACAGAGTTATATACACTGTGGTGAGGCCCAGGGGTGGATTTGTGCAGAACAGGGAGTAAAGAAGTTTGATCCCAGGAGCCTCCCTGACAGCCCTGTGACTCTCCTGATGGCTATAGTCACGGCCCCTTTCTCTGTCCCTTCCTTCCCTTCCTGCCTCCTTACTGCTGCTGTATTTTCCCAGGACTTTTGAAGGAGAGCTTAAATGCTGTTATGTGGCACAAGGAATGCAATACAAGTTGGTCTGGTTTTACTATTATGCTATGCTTTTTATTCTCTGGGTGTAATTGTTGCCTCCAAAGATACATGTCTAGGCCTGAGAGGGGTCTTCTCCTTCTGCCCAGCTTTGGGGAAAGCGTATGACATGGTGTCTGATTGGAGTGAGGACAAGGAAGAGGGAACTACCATCTCTGACAACTTCATCGTGTCAAGGCAAGTGACAGGGGATTGCTCAGGACAGGGCCTGTTGAGAAGATAACTTTCCTCAGCTTTACCTGAAAGAATGAAAGCTCATTATATGCCTAACAGCAGAAGGTGTCTCTCCTGGCTTTCTCCCAGGGGGAAAGATGACCCTAGGACATTGCAGGCAGATCTGCACAGAGAATTCGCCAGTGGTCCATTTGAAATGATTGCTGAGCAAGGAAACAGCACCTTTTCTGCTGACACCAAAGGCAGCTGTGGAAGGTGGGACAGAAGCTGGGAAGAAGCAACACTTCAGCAGAGGAGCAGAGGCTCACTGGCATTTCCACTGCCATCTCTCGCCTTTTATACCACTTTCTGTCTGTCCTTGAAAAAGTTACACAGGGACATATTACCCACAGAGCATCCTTGGGAGGTGAGGGAAGATTGTGTTACGCTGGATAGTATTAACAGTTGCATCAATCACAGGCCTGGTCAAAGCAAATAGATGTCCTACTCACCCTTTATTCAGGATGAATGGAAGATGCAATTAAATGGCTCTCATATAGTGACAGCAGGAATGGCAAAAGCCATTATCCAAAGCCCTACCAGAACAGTGTGGGCTGAAGCACCATAATCCTCATCAGAAGAGAGACAGGCAGAGAGGTGCCCTGGGCCTGGCTCAGGAAGGCAGGCAGCAGCAGGTGAGCACATGGAGAGCAGTGGGGAGGAAGGGACGTATGGAACATTCAGGGTGAGCAGAGGCAGCATTCCCTGTGTCTTACGGCTGCTGGCAGGCTGGTCTGGAAACCTGACCTGAAAAATTGCCTCTGCCTGTGTCAAGGAAACAGGTTTAGACCAAAGAAATAACCATTCTATATAACTGATGTCACTTTTGAGGAGGGAGGAAAGCCCAGGAGAATATTGGGTAATTTGGGGGCCAAAAAGGTCCCTTTAAGCTCATCCAACAATGGGAAAAATATTATCAAATGTGCTAGAGGGGTGGGATTCACCACATGTAGATAGCGCAACGTACATGTCTGCACTGATTTAATGGCCTAAATTGTCCTTAAGTCACTAAAGAGAAATAGACCATTTTAGGGAAAGCTTCATCTTTTCCCAAAGAAGGTGTCTAAAACAGGTCAGATAAATTGGGCTTAGAACTGCCTGCTTCTCTCTATTGACTTTCACAAGAGTCTAGACAACAAGCTGAGATAGAGATATCCACACTATATATGTCTAAAGTTAGGTAAGATGAATCCCATCCAATAACTCTCTGTGCCTCTACCTGCAGGCAAGGAAGGGAATGTGAATAGTGATGGATGAGAGAAGCATCGAATTTCCTACATTCATCCACTCTTTCTCTGAACTGGCTTTGGCCGCATTCTCATGTATTTGTGCTTTTCATTAACACTTTATGAAAGTACAAATGCTAGTGGAAAGCAAGTTTCATGCTTGCACACACAAAACTTGTGGGAAGAAGATTGTCAATTTTTTCTCACAGGCTTTTTGCACCAATACTGATGGCCATATTTACATTCATCCAGGCTATCTACACGAACTGCTCTGAACTTCTGACCTCTTTAGGCACAATGAAAGATAACAAAGATGAAGGTTGTATATTTTCTTTGACAGACTTATGAAGGCCGGGACATAAGTCATTTAAGCAGAAAGGATTGAAAGGGCCATGGGGTGCTTTGGCTGCTGCAGTGAGAAGAGCACACAAACTCGTTCTGTCAGAGAGCTGGTGGATGCTGATGATGGAAACATAGGTGTAATCTGCATAGGAACAGGAGCAAGATATTCTCTTGCTGGTGTGTGAGCCAGGGCCAAGTCACCCTCCTAATTCTTCCTGTCGTTTCTGAAAGATTCATTTCCTGATGCCTCTGCTGGAGAAATGGGCTCCGTATCCCAGGTCTCACCTTGTCCATGAATGTATCAGGAGCTGTCCCAGGGGTCAAATTCTTCTCCTGCTCACAACCCAGGCAAGCCCATCATCTTTAAAGGTCTCCCAGAAGCACTAATATGAAGAAAAATACAGCCACCATCATATTATTCCGCTTGTATTTTTGTGGGTGTCCAAAGTGTTCTTTTCAACGTATTTTAGGTATGCTTTCTGCAAAGCAGAAAAACGTCTAGCTATTTCTCAGCTGCTAGTAACGTTTCAAACCCTAACATCAACTATCTGTACACAATAGATTTTCTTTAAATAACTCTTAGCAAATGCTTGACATCTGTTTTCTCTAATTAATTCTAGCAGTTATCATACTTCACTGCGTATGTTGAAAGCTTTCAAGGATGATAAGAGCTACCTACAGCGTTTCAGTCCTGGGAATTTGAATTGTAAACACTACTCCATAAAAGGTTCAGGACAGTTCATTCTGAAAAGTCAGTGAGAGAAACACAAGGTGAAACACCTGCTGAATGTGAAAATAATGACCAAAGGAATTAGGGAGAATTATTTCAAAATGGTTTTGATTTTATTGTAGTTATATTTGGGATTAAAATGAGACAATAATTAGAAACAAAGAGCCTGGAATAGCAGTCCTTCCTGTGAAACTATGAAATGAAAGTCTTTTGCTCTACTGCAAATTCAAAGCAAAAGGTAGTCACAGATGCAAGAGCACAAGGAAATGTGAAGGCAATACTATCATAACTACGTATATGATGCCCCACCTCATAAACTGCACTACTGCCATCATACTCCAAGAGGAGAAACCTCTCCTAAAAAGCAAGCGTCAAAAGGTGTGCCTGTGTCAGTGGTGGTCAGACCCATCCATGCTCCCATTTCTGCACACTGGATTTGGTTGTTGTCACTTTATTTCCACCCACATACCTGCCTGCCATTTGCCATTGTGCTCTTGCAGCCCAGAGGTTCCCAGTGACCTGGGACTGACAGCACACTTCTGGTCCTGCCAGAGGCAACAATAATCACTCTAACTGCAAAAAAAAAACCAAACAAACAAACAAAAAAAACCAACATAAAATCAGCATTCCTAAAACTCTGATGCTATTCTCTGAAGAGGAGTGTAGCCTTCCACATCACCTTTTCCTTGCCTGTAATCACCCCTTGTGTGTTTTGTAAACAGAATAACAAAGACCATTCAGAATAACATGTTAATGAGTAAAAGAGTTTGCTGAGATCCTTTGGGATAAAATGTCCCATGCTGCATAAAACTTACTAGTTGCAAGTAATTGGAAAATCTCCCCATGCATCATGCCTTAAACCACACCAGTCACCTGGCAGCCCCCCATAAGCCCTGTCCTATTGGTCCTGTTATCCCCAGCAGCAGGGCTGGCAGTGAGAGGCTGCATCCCTTGGGGTGTGTGGGAAGGGAGCAGGGAGAGGGATGGAGAGGAAGGCCCCAGTTTCCCACATTGTGCCTGTGCACTGCTCACTGCTCAGCTGGGACTCTGGGGTGGCAGCTAGTGCCTTGCACAACACAGGAGCTGCTGAGCAAAACCACTGCCCAGACCTTCCTCTGTCAGTCTCTAAGATCTTAATGTCTATTTTAACAAGCCCTAACTCACCTCTAGTGACTCTACAATGCTCTGCAAGTGGTGTACCACAGGCTTTTTGCTTTGCTTTGGGGTTTCTGGTGTTCCGTGGTTTGTATGCTAGGTACACTGGATTCAGAGCTGAAAAGCAGCATGAGGATAAGGCACAAGTTGTTAATATTTGTTGTTTTTTCCTCTTGCTAAATTCTTATAGTGCCCATTTCCATGTAAATACCTTCCAAAGTCTCTTCTCAATGCTAAGTGTCCAATAATGGCAACAAACCCCAGCAAAGATAACATGTTACAAGGATACACAGTAAATCAGGCAATTTAATGAATTCATAACCTTTCATTTGATTTCCTTCCTGTGAGATAATTTTAGCCAGTGTCAATGGGATTTGTAGGAAAGGGGAATGAATAGTGATCTTACCTCAACCAATAAAACAAAATCCTAATTTTCTGTCTTTTATCTTTTCCCATTCTTTTGTGCGCCTCTTTGGCCTTGTCAAAACATATCGTTCAGTTAGAGACTAAAAATATTTTCCCATCGATTGGGGTTATTGATTTTTTTTAATCTGTACTTTGGCTTAGAGAGCTCGGGTGAAGGGTGAAAGTTCACCGGCTTAGTCCGCTGTTTTATCTGGACAGCAGAAGAATGTATTGGCAGCAGATTTGATTTACCTTGTTGGTCAGCTGTAGTCACTCCAAGCACTGCAGACAAGCAGCAAGCATATTTTGCTGTCTATTTTATTGTACACTGAAGTTCTTGAAGGTCCAGCCTCTCTATTGATTTATCTCTCAATTTCCAGTGGTCCGTGTTTCCATTGTTATTAACATAAATGTATCAGAAATCAGATTCCCTCTCAAAGATATATTGATCATTTATGAGCTTTGAAAAAAGTCTGACGTGTGATGCTATACATTTTAATCATTCACTAAGTCCACAAGACTCATATATACTGATTAATAAATAAATACAGAGAAAAGTAGAATAGGATAGTATATCTCATGGTGCAGTTATAGAATAGGACATGGATATATCTGGTGTTAATACTGATTTTTTTTCATACTAAAAAAGGGTTATTAGGTGCAAATGTTTGTCTAAATCTTCAAGAGTCACAGTGGAACTGCTGCTAAGTTATTTTGGAAGAATTTTAAAATAAACCATTATGAAAAGATAATTATGAAATAATGATTTTATTATGAAATATAAATTGGACTATACAGTACAAACTATTTCTTTTTCTATTCTGTCTGTAGGATGAATTGAACATGCTAAGCCGTTTTCTGACGAGACTTGCTTGCTTGAAGCTTTTCATATACTATTTGTTACATAGGTAGCGGGCATATAGATACATACAGGGGTATATTCTTGTCCTAGGAAATGATTTTTTGAAAGATGTCATTAGCAAAGCCTTGTACCTAGCCAGCATTCTATGTCACAGTGAGTCCTGCTAGCTCAGGGACTTCAGGGCTTCATGGGGAAGCCCTGCTAGCCGAAACAGTGAGAGAACAAGGAGGTGGGGAGGAAAAATGTTTTTGAATCATTCTCCTCTGAAGAAAACTTTTCCTGTGCTTGTGGAAAATATGTCTGACTAAAACTATTAAACTATGCCTTTCAGACAAGTCCGACATGCTAAAACTGCAAGCACTAAGCAAGGACATTTAGCAGGCTCCCTGAACACCCTCTGATGAGTGTGTGCTGCAAATCAGTGCGCAAATTCAAGGGTAACTTAGCTGATATCTAGATTTCTTGGACAAATTCAAATTCATTAGCTGTATAAACATAGGGTAACTATAAAGAAGGCCTGTTACTGCAGTGCCATTTGCTTCATGGCCTCACTGGGTTTTGGAGCATCTTTCAAACACTTATTCTTCAGGAATCCTTTAGCCACCACTCCTTTGATCCAGCATTGACTTGACCACAACTACTTGAAGTACTTTTTACAGCTCAGAGTGCCCTTTCTCTGGCCATCCACTCTGCCCCTCCAACTTCTCTCATACAACCTGTGGCTTTCATTGTTCAGCAGATGTGGACAGCCTTGTCTGTGGATACGTACTTAATCAGGGTCCTTCATTATCCATTTGAAATGAGTCTCTGTCACAGGCATGAAGTCACAAGTCCTAATACTTTAAGGGCTAAATGGTCTCTTGCTATCTCTTCATGCAGCCTCCCTCTTTCACTTAGCCAGGTGTTTTTAGCCTGCCTGCCTGCCAGGTGAGGGACAGGGAAGCTTTCCTTTGCTGTAGGCAGCATGAGTTTGCAGGCTTAGGGCTAATTCACATGGAAGTTTATTTTGCTACAGCCCTCTTTTGGGGGGAGGGAAAAGTGGGGAGGGTTGTTTTCCTCTACCCAGCCATTAGTTTCTCAGAGGCAGTGAAGCAAAAGGACCTTTCCAGTAAGGATTTGAATGAAGAGAGCACTGTGACCTTGTGGATGACAAGTAAATGCTCATGCAGTGAGCAATGTCAGTTCCCCATCCTCTTTGTGGCTGGAAACATCCTGGAGGGCTCTCTTAGACAAAATGCATTTCCCATCGCAAACCAGCTTCCTGCATTCTGGATAGTTTCTAGTTCTGGCAGCAAATGCTCCCAATCTGTGGTGTCAGTTTTATTTTAGGTTTTACTTTTGCCAATAGTGCAGTGTTCTTGAATTTGACTTTGCTCCGCACTCCAAAAACACATGCACACTGCCTTTTCCCACTCACTGTCTCACCTTGGGCTCACAAGAACAGGAGGATGCCTGAATATTGTCCTGTCCTGTCCCGTCCCATCCCCTACAGGCTTCTCTACATGACACAACACACCACAGCTGGAACCACAGACCAGGCTTCCTCCACTGCCACTTGCTATCATGACTTGCTGTGCTTGCTTACTTTCGCAAGGGGCTGTTTTCTGCTGCATTTATTTCTCTTATTTTTCTTCTTTCTATTTTTTTCCTCCTTGCATGCAAAGGGAACAGCTGGAAAAGGCTTTTTTTCTATGAGTAGGGGAATCGTATCAATATTGCATAATCTATCTCCATTTTCAGTAAGTCTTCATTAGATAGCCATATAGGGATCCCCAGGTGACACATAATAAAGCCCCTCTCCATGACAGAAACATACCCATTAACAAATTTTACATTTTCCTGTCTTCCGCTGTTCACCACAGAAGCAATTTCAGTAAGTAAGAGCCTGATTAAGTCTTTGCAGGACTGGAGCATATGCTGTCAAAGGAAGTACCATCAAGACTAAAGGAATGAGTTACGGGGCATTTTCTGGTTCTGAAAATTCATTTCTAAAATTCAAGTAACTGGACACATCAGACTGTTGTTCTATTTTGCAGTTGTGACCACGGTCCTCCTAGGTGCCCCTAAATCTGAATCTCTTTGTTACCTAGAGTAGATAAGATACAGCAATGATTGTTCAAACATACTGTATCAGAGACCTTTGCACAGGGTATTGCTACTGCAAAAACAATCAGTACCTGCAAAAGCTATTTGCTTTGCCTAGGAAACAGCAGGAGCTGGACATGACGACTCACACCACGCCAGACAATGTGACTGCCCGGTATCTCAGAAGATAGTGTATTCCATTATTGTACTATATGATCCTAAATACTGTCATAAACTGCTAATACACTAATGTGTTCATAGTCTATTGATTGATACTGGGAATACTGTTCTGGGTTAGTCTAGCTCATTTGTAATACTGCATATAAGCAGAATTTCTTGGAGCATACGGCATGGAGGAAAAGGGATTCCACACATACTTTATCTTATCATTGCAGCACTAATATTACAGTTTCTTTTATAGTGTAATAAAAATAATTTTATTTATAAATCTCCTCCCTCTCTTCAAGCATTTGGGACACCACACAAAATTCCAGAAATAATTCAAAACGCATTAAAAATGATATTAAAGGGCCACAGCCTGAACGTTTTAATAAAAACCTGATCAAGGGAGAGGGCGAGAGATGTTATTCATATGGGCTCAATAACAATCAAACTGAAAACACTGTTAAAATATTTTGAATATTTTTAAGACAAGGAGACAGAGACTGAGGGAGACCTGGAAAGGAGGAGGCGCATTGGGCCCCCCTTGTGAAATGGCTTTGGCTGCAAGCAGGGCAGCAGGGAGAGGTGCAGGCCACATCTGGATGGGATCAAGGGGTCCTTGTGCTGTGTTAGGATTCAACATGCACTGCGTGGTGCTACTAGGGGCCCTAATTCTCCTCTTCCCATCCAGGCTGTGGTAGGTGCATGTGTGCTGCTTCCACAGGGCTGCGGCTCACTGGAGCCCAGTGCCACTGACTTTTGCCCTGGTCAGTGTCCCATTGGCCATCAAGGACAGCCTAGCATGCATGGCAGGACATAAGTAGGAGTGCCCTATCCAGGGGGCTGTTGCCTATCTATTCAGTTTACTGCTGAGCAAGAGTTTGGATTCAGGCAGGGTTTTTACTGCTCCTGAGACTGAGAGATGCAGGGATTAGACTGCTTTTACCATTAGTGGGTCAGACTTTCAGATTGCACTGGGCACCCCCAGCAAGCTGGGTATGGTGCAGCAGGGAGCCTGTAAGCAAACCATTTGTTGTGCACTGCACAACCTGCAGGTAGCAAAGAAACCTGCCTGAAAGGTGCCCTAAATGGATATCACAGCAGCTGAGCTGAGCAAGAGCACGCACTGCTGCTGTGCAGCCGAACAACCTGATCAGGATGTAACCTGCAGGGACCACGCACAAGGCATAGCTTTTGAAAACTACACCTTCCTAAGCACAGTTTCTCCACTGAGATATACATAGACTAAATGCTGCTCCTTTGGAGACATTAGGTTTGACTCGATGATCTTAAAAGTCTTTTCCAACCTAAACAATTCTATGATTCTGTCACTGGAAGGCAAAATCTGTTGTTTTCTTTTAATTGCTTGAAGGTGCTTGCAGAGTTTCCAACACTAACTGCATTCTGATTTACAGACAGCCTTCAGTCGGGTCCTGATTCTCAGAGCCTGTGAATGTGTCAGCCACATGTCTATCGCACGTTCTTATACAATGGCTTTGTGAAAAGGGCATTCTCTTCACACGGTAAAGCATGAGCAAGTAAATGTGAGCAGTGTTCAAGGCACATGGCATCAGCACTCACTCTCAGATACTATTGATACATACTCTACATTTGGAGATTGAGGATATCTTTTATACCTTACTAAAATGTATTATTGAAAGTGTAACTGGTTACACAAGAACTGCAAATGTCTTTCAGATTGAGTTTGATAAGTGTAATTAGATATCGCGGGGTTTACAGTTTACCTTGTATTTTAGCATCTAGGATAGTCTACAGTAAGTAGCGTAAGAACACTTACAGAGAATAGGTTTTTTTCTGGGAGGATGGGCATGTGCAGCAGGGGTTTGCAGTGTTGCATGCTGTCAGTCAAAATTTGCTAGCAATGTCAGTGAAGGTCAGAGTCCCAATATCTCTGCAATCAAAGCTGACAATGACACATTCAGTAGATAGATGTGAGGAAGGTACTTTTCCACTTACTGTTCTGAAGTAGTAAGTGAAAAATTAGAACTTTTCTTTTAAATATACTGCATATAGAGCAATGTAGGTTTGGAATTTCTTCACTGAAAAGAGATAGGGATAATAAAATGGAAAATGAAGAACTAGGACCTGTCTTAACTAATAGTGCATACTGGTTCCCAGGTTTAACCCCAGTTATTGTAATGACAATACCCAGCATCTGCACTTGGGCTCACATCCTGCTGGTCGGAAATACAGTGTTCATTTTTCATCAAGGAAAAATAGGAATCTTGTTGAATATGTAGCTGGAAGCACAGGTATCTCAGAACTGATTTTATAAAAGCAAATTCCTGATAGAGAAACATTCACAAGAGCAGGGAGAAAACAGCAAATATCTTGCAACGTTGAGTTTCACACATTCACCCTGGGAATTTGGCACCCAAATAGAAATCTAGAAGAGCTAAAATGGCAGTATAAATCACCTGGCAATTTATTATGGAGTAATTTTATATATTTCAGAAGATGTCACACAATATAGCTGCATTAATTAAAATGGAATTAATATAGGGAATCTTGCCATATCTTGCAATATATCAAAGGATAATTTGGAATATGACTTGTGTCCCCACTGTAGGGCTCCAAGGGTACTCCCTACTTCAGAAACAGTTATTGGCTTAAGCCCTTGTTGGTTTCATTATCGGCTGCAGTGAATTTTGAAAGAATAATCTTTTATTTTAAAGACAAGTAACGAATAAACGCTGTGGGCACTACCCTAAAGTCTTTTAATGTATTTTTGTGTTCACAAGGCTACTACTACTACTACAATGTGGATTTCAGTTTTCCAGCCAAGGACAAATATTAGGAAGAAGTATTACTCATGGGACGTGGATGCTGTATGCAACTTCTTTTGTTTCAAGTAAAAATTGTCCTCCTTCCACCAATAGAGCAGGTAGAAGTTACAAATACCTTTTAAATTCCAGTACTATTAACATTCAGAAGGAAGGAGTGCCCTGATAAAATAAGGAGCTAGGCTGAAAGAATGTGAGGTTCTTAAAATGAGTTCTTATGGGGAATCTTTTTATGTGCTTTCTTGTTTCTAGCACCCTTAGGACTGAACTCCCTCAGTTTTCCACCTTCAGTGAAAGTGAAGGGATGGAGAAAAGGAGAAAAAAAGATGCATCAAATATTAAAACACTAAAACGCCAAAAAAAGAGTTGCACCAGTTATGCCATATGGATGAAACTGAAGCAGCACCGCTTGATCTGAGACAACGAGAAGGAACACAGGAAAAGTAACTTCTCATCATCAACAAAGAAGTTCATTAGAACAAGAGAAACAGTGTGATTCCCTTGGCTGCTTTATCTCTCCCTATAATTCACTACAAAATTCTGCTAGATCTCATCTTTGATGGTAAAAAGTTAAGCACTCTGTGCTTCTGCTAACTATTTAGGAACAACTTTTGAAATCACAAACAACAGTGTGAGCACTCTTTTTTCCAGTGGTGTCTGCTTTTATAAATACCATTTTCCTTGTTGCCCTTAAACATTTTTCCAGGCTGGAAGAGACAAATTCTGTTCTTCGATGTAAACAGCAGTTTCTGCTTAGGAAAGTGGGAGCTACATTCGCATGCATCTGATGGCTCGGTTTGGCTCTTAGCCCAGGAGTGGTTTTTTGCTTAGGTGATTTTAGAAATCAGTTCCACTGCTTAAATCTGGTTTTCTCTACAGCAAAGATAACAAAACCCCCTAAAAACCAAGAAACCTAATTAAGATGCGGTGTAACTGCTATAATAATCAGCAGAGCTTCTATTTATTTCTAAAACAAATGTTTCCTTTGCTATACAGGATTTGCAGTGAGGTAGTGAGTAAAGAGCAGTCTCCTGCTGTGCCTGGCGCTGTAAAATTGCACACTGCAGAAGAGGAAGCTTCTCCCAAAGAATTTAAGGCTGCAGCAGGTGACTTGTCCGCTTTTTGCAATGTGACCCATGCAATTAAAGCCTGGCCTACACTTGAAAGCATGGAGAGTGTTGTTTGACATTGGTTTAATTAAATTGGAGCAACTTTTGCATGGGAGTATTCATACATTGGTTTAATTTGTGTTGATGAATTTACAGGCATGAACTAAATTTACATAATTGGTCTTAGGCCGACATAAAAGAGTACAAGCACAGAAATTGCACCAGTTAGCTAAATGGATATAAATTAACCCTGAAGGCCTCTCTGAGCAGAAGGAAACCTCAGAAATACTATATATCTGCAGAGAAAAGCATCCAAACAGAGGAGTTCTATTCATTATTTAAGGATTAACAATATAAGATTACAAAGATGCAAATCTAATCCAAAAGTTTTCCAAAGCTATTCTGTGTTGAAAACTACCTATTTAAAAAGTCACACTTTCAAATATAGAGTTTGGAGATGCAAGTCAGCTCACACTAACTCCATGGCAGGTGTTCCTGGGGAGCTGGTACAGCCTATGCTACTCCATGTGTTTTCGCTCCCTGCAGCACCTCTTGTTCATCCTGGCATGGAGCTGGACCTACACCACGCCACCACCTCAGTAACCCCCCCAGAAAGAGGGGTGCAAAGAGCAAGACCACTCTCTGTCCTAGTCACAGACACTAAGTAATTCATCTCAGATGTAACAAAGCAATGGAGTTCTGATCAGGTGCATGCACAAGTATTTGAACTTCATGTTTAGTAGAGACCCATCTGTGCCACATAGCTTTTATAGTAATTAAAGATCAGACTCCAATCATACTAATTTCACTAGCAAGACCAAAAGGGACAGTATAAAGTAACAGCAGGACAAGAATTGAGAGTAGGACTATTACAGTATTTAGATTGTAGGGAAAGATGTAAATTACAAATAATGAAGGAGAAGTATTGCAAAGATCTATAATCTCTGTCTGAAGATCAACAGCAGGCTTTTGAAATGCCAAAAAATTACACTCATGACAAGGTAATGTCACAGTGGGAGAGGAAAAATAGTGACAAAGAGTTTGTCAGAAAGGTAAGAAGCATTTGATGATCTCTCCGGCTGGGGCACTGGAAAGTCTTTTTATTATTGTTTGCAAGGCTCTGGATGGAGCTGGGCAATTGCTACATAAAAGTACTTTGATAACAGTTGTTCAAATTAAGAAAGAAGTCATTTTGGCTGCACCATGCATCTTATCTTGTGCAGTCATGTGCTGAGCTGCTTGAGGGACATTTTCTTTTTGTGTTAATGGAAAATAAAAGTTTCTTATAATCATGTCAATGCACTTGGTTGGAACTTCAAGATAAAAGTATTTGTACACCCATCTTGAGCATTCCCCCTGCTCCTTTCTGCTGGATATTTTCAGATAATCTGATCAGAGATCAAGAAGGATATTTTATGGCAGAGCTGAGCAAACACACACTGTTAACAACTTAGCAAACGATGAATATGCAGTGTATAGTTAAAGTGAAAAGATCAACTTGAAGACTAAAATAACTAGCACGCTTGTCAAAACAGGACTGTTTGTAGACAGTTGACAAACAGAAAAAGAACAAATAACTGTACCCCATCATTTGCTACAAAGTTTGTGCCCTCTAATTTCTAAAGCCAAATAAACCCAACCACTTCCATATCAATGTGTCTGATGAACAGCCTCAGAGCTGAGATAATGTGATTTGTTTTCTGTTGAATACTGCATATTTGTTGCGAAGATTATGGATTTATTTATTTATTTAAAACTGGTGTACCTGAAACGTGTTGGCTTGTGAATGGCTTTGAGCAGTATTTTTTATTCACAAAAGAAACCCGATTATCTCAAACATGTCAGTGTGGGCTGCTTACACAGATTTTATAGAGCCTTGCTTTCCAGAAGGTGCAAAACTCCTGCTGAGGGTAACAACTTTGTCTCACCTGGTGCATCAGCACCCACCACTAGTCAAATGCCAACACTACCATCAACTAATCCAAATAACACAGTAATTAGTGTGCACAAGAAACTGAATCCAGACACCATTTATTTCACATAAGCCAACAAACTGTCATGGGACCAATCAACTTCTATACTTTGCTAATCTAGACTATTGTCAACCCATAAAGTTTCACATCTTAAAGACAGTCAAGAAACCTTATGGTCCTCTTCAGTGATAATTTCAAAAATAGCCAGATGCTAACACTGGACATATACCAGTTTCTTATGGGTAACTTGTCCTTTTTCAACAATACTGCACAAGAAACATGTTCATACGTAAGATTCACAGCTGGCTGACATTTGTTCATCTCTATAGACTACAAAAGAGTAGAAGTTGTTTCACCATAAGGGAAAGGCAGTACCCTCTTTCCATCTACCTGCTTTACATTTCACTTTTCATGCCTGTTTACTTTTCCTTCTTACTTTACACTTTTCCCTTTCTGCTAGTACCTACTCTTGTGTGAGAGGGACTACCGCTTCCCTTTCAGGTGACAGAACATATGGTGCCATCAACATCTTGCTCTGTCTAGCACAGTCCTTCACTCCAAGTGTTGGCTGGATAGCTCAGCTCTGTTGGGTTTTCACTTTCCTTCAGCTGCTCATCTGTTACAATACCTTAGAAAACATCATTAGCCATGCAGTCAGACTGAAGATATTGTTTTACAATTGGACTTGCTTTTGCCGAATATTCTGAGCATTTTCTTCCATCTGAGAGAGTTCATGAGCTCTGTTCCCTAACTGTTGACATTTACCTGCCCTTTCTTCCATTCCCAGCTCTCTTTCTGTCATTCATGATTCTGATTCCAGAATGACCTATTACCATTTGTCTTTTATTCCTGCACACTTTAGGAATAACATCTTATATGTTGATATCTCGATTCCTCTACCTTTTACAGTCCTCTAAGCCCTTATTCAGCATTGCCAGTTCTTTATGTGGAGCAGCAACTCAGCAGCACAGCTACCTCTGCCTCCCCACACAGCTCCCTCAATAACCAAGGGCATGCACTCCTCTGCTTGTCCCTGGGCCTGTCAAAGGAGAGCATCGATCAGATGCTGATTTTGCAGTGGGCTGAGGTCAGGCTCACATTTCTGCCTGTGGGCTTGGGGGAAAGCTTGGCCTCATGGAGCTGTATGCAGGAGCATTCAGCAATGCTAAAAGCAGGGACTATCATTCTTGCTATAGATGGTGTCATACAGTAATGAGCCTTGCTGGCCCTCTCAGAAAAGGGACCTGGGAAAACCTGCCCCCTTCTTCAGGCAGCCCTGTCTCCACTGAAATATCTAAGGTTGTTTTAAAGGGAGCTACTGAACATGGGAAATGCCACCCAGAGCTGCAGACTTTGGAGTCACTGGTGAAAGAAGGAAAAGTCCTTTCATTTAAGTACAAATTTTAATCCATCGCTGGGGCAAATGGAGGGTGAAAATGCATTAGGTAAGGTTACAAGTTTGCTTGACTCAGCTAATCAATAACTAAGTAAAGAAGATTCTCTAACCATGGAGAAAACATATTTATTCACTTGCAAAGGAGCTAGGAGGTGCTTCCAATGATGCTTCATATACAAATGTCTTTGGACCTTGTTCAAATAATGTTCTTTGCATTAAACTGCACACTGTTAAACTCAGTATGGTAACTGATGACAGCCTTCTCAGTGCTTAGTTAAAACAAAGCAGATATGTCTAAGAGTAAATGAGCTAAACTGCACAGAACACACTTCTGCAACTGTTCACACGTAGTTTTTTCTACACAGCTCATTAGCTATTTAGCACTGCGAAATGCAGTTATTCTCTGTTCCCACTACAGTTTTAATTGAGAGCTTATGACACAGCATTGTTCAGGGAAAGACTGCAACAGCCTTTTCCTCATGGCTGTAGGACAGGGGGTCTATTTTTTGCCCTTAAAAAAATATAATTTTTGTACTTTTCTTTTTCGTACTTTTGATACACGATTCTCCAAGGGCTTAATATCTTAATGTCCCTTTTACAGAGCAGGAGAATCAGTCAAAGACAAAGTAAACTGCGTAAGAACACAGAGGAAGACTGTGGCAGCATCACACTGAGAGGTCTCCAGAATCCTATTACTATGCTCTAACCCCAAAACCATCCTGCTTTTCTTAAAAGCTTTGCTATTACATTCAAGCATACAGAGACTCAGATGGAAACAAAACCAGAAAGCATAAACAAACTCAGCATGCTGATGACTGCAGATACTTTGAAATAACAGAAGAGCAAACATAAAAAGTTAGATTAGTTTGAACTAAATTTGGATAGGACATTCTAATATAATGCATTTATATCTATTTACAAGTACTAGCCCATTGGTCAGTGGATTAAAATATTCCAGAAAACCTAGATGAGTGCTCTTTAATACCCAGTGGTTCATGATCCTTTTGCGTGAACACTGATGATTTTGAACGTGTTCCATGTCTGTGATCTTATACGTAAAACCTGCTGGATTATAAGAATAACATTTCCCCTAAGAGATATTCCCTCTTTCCCTGTGACAAGTTTGTTCATCCCAATGGGTCTGGAAACACATGAAGTTATTCTCTACCTTGTCATCAATGTCATGGATAGACATGGCAAAAACTAACCACACTGCTCAAAAGGACTCTGGCAACACACAAGCAGAGCTCCTGCAGGTTGAGAACTCTCCTGTTCATTAGATGGATGGATGGATGGATGGATGGATGGATGGATGGATGGATGGATGGACGGATGGATAGATAGATAGATAGATAGATAGATAGATAGATAGATAGATAGATAGATAAAAAACCAAATGTGAGCTGTTTTGCTGTGCTGCAGACACATTATTTTAATTCCGTGCCTTCTTGATTTAAGCTCTCAGGCCTTTTATTCTGTTGGTCTGTATCACTGGAGTCAGTCCACTGGAGTGGCTTTATGTCACCTGAAATCCCCACTATCAGTAGAGGCAGAAGGATGTAAATGACTTCCCCATGAGGAGGATGGAGAGAAGTTAGGTAAAAACCAACTGGAGATAAAAAGGCATAATGAGGAGATAGAAGGGGGCCTTTGGGGAAGCTCAGAAGACCTTTGTTTGAGTACATCTGGAAAACTTCCTCCTACTTCCAAATGTCCAGAACAGTAGATGAAGTCCAACATCCAACTAAGGCATTTCACAGTGTAATGAAGTAATGACCTCAGAATACGGTTCATTAAGAGATTGTTTTATATACACCTGCTATGCTACATTATTCATCATGCCTGGAAGACTCTGCATAACTTGCTCCCTTTCATCATAGTTCAGCCTCTGTTGCAGGTGACTGTCACAAAAGAAAGAAAAACAGATTTTCAGAACAACTCAACCAGTCACCAGGTACTTGGTCTGGAACTGCGCTCACAAGAGCTGGGCTTGTTCCAAGGGGTTTGAGCTGAGAACTACAGTCCTGCTGTTCTGCACACTAACAGCAGAAAGCACAGTTCATGCCTTAAATGTTTCCTGTTTGAGGCTGTCCTTACATTTAGGGAAGTAAGAGAAATTGAAGTTTGAGCTTCTTCAGATCATAATATGAATGGTAGTTTATTTCAGGGAATTATCTTTTTGTGTGACTAATATTTGTTCATTTGACTGGTCTCTGGAATTGCAAGCAGGGCATTTTGAGATGTCATTGTACTGCTAAGTGCAATAGAAGCTGCAGTGTGAGTAGCTGAATACCCTCAGGGAAGCAAACACACAGCTAATGACAAACAACTACTGCTCTACTTTGAGGATTTACTGTGGCAAACAGTTAAAACCAGAAGCAGAGTTTATGAAAGTGAGGAGCCTGATTAACTTCAAATTTAACTTATTCTGCCACCTTTACCTAAAAGAGCATTTCTGACTCATGAGAGGTGCCTCACCAGCCTAACTGGGAACATGGAGGGAAATTAGAGATACTGTCTTGAATAAGGGTTTGTTTCTGGAAGCATGTAATGTCTGTGAAAAGACTAAATCAAAGGGTGAATAGTGTCTCCCAGTCTTATTACGTACATTGTAGTTTACCACCCTGCATTTGTTTTAAGGTTTACCAGGGGTTTGAATTAAATCCATCCAAATGAAGACTTGATATTCAAGGCTGCCCCTCGGCAAAGAGGGGTTTTGCATGCATTAATATTGCCTTGGGATGAAGGAAGGAACAGGAAAGCCCTGATTGACCTTAGACATTTATAAAGGTAATCTAATTTGTGCTCGTTTGCTACTTTTTCATTAAAGCCACTCCTGGAATGTTTCTTATCATGAGTTGTGCTTCCCTTGAGTAAAGTTTTAACAAACAGACCAAACCCAGCACAAAGCTGGCCCAGCAACTGCACTCCTTACAGGGATGTGGAAATGAAAGCTTTGGAGAATCTGTGATCCAACCTTCAAAATGAGGAACTTAAAGCCAGATCCAGGGATGCCTACAGTCAGACAAGTCAGCTGTAGCTGGCTCGTATTACATTCACATATGAATTACCACAGTTTATGAAGGACTGATTGAATATATTTTGTTCACAGAGGTCAGATGCCCATTTTGCAGCAGGCACATGCTAACAACCACTGTCAGTCTGCATACACACAGAGGGAAGAGCAGTAAATCTGGTCCTCAGTACTGGAGCTTTCTCACAGCCATACAGTTGAAGACATAGTTCCAGAAAGCCCCTGCCCAAGAAATAGGTGATGACCAAAAGAAACGTTGCAGTTCTCAGAAACGCTACCACTGCTTGGCAGGAACTTTCTTTGTTTCCCTGATTTAAAGTAGATTTGTTATACCACAGATTAACTGCATCCATTTAGGGAAGAAATGGTCTTGAATCATTGTTTCATCTTAGGAACCACAGGTGATGTTGTACACAGTCTGTTTACAACCTCAGGGGTTAGTGAAAATGAAACCAAACTAAGAAAACGCAGACCATTGACCAGAACGAGACCTGCCAACATTTCCTTCTTTAATCTCTTAACCAAACAATACGACACATGACAGCACAATGCTGAGGATGAGGTTTCACAGCCCGCTGAGAATGCCAATTTTTGGTTAAAAAGAAAAAAAAAGAATATTTTGCTCATCCTATTTACATATTGCACGTTAAATAAGCCCTGCAAGGTATCATGCTTCAAAACGGACTTATTTTTAAAGAAATGTAGATTAATAATCCTCCTTGCTTAAAAAATGAGCTTCAATATTTGTGCGAATCGTAGAGTGAAAAAAATCAATGTGCTATCGACTGCTGGGGATGATCACATTCATTTTGCCCTTTGTGGTTGGTGAAATCCATGCTGCAATTACAGAGACAGGCTGGCAGCAAAGAGCCTCAGTTGGGCTTTCAGCTCCACATTAATCCAAAACTCACCATTTTAATGCAGATATAGATTGCCACGAGTCAATAGCTGACTACTTGAATTGTGAAGTAGCAGTTCCATGCTATATTGGCAGCACTGGCTGTTACAGTATCTTCAAGTATTTTGAAATTTCAAAGCGTTACTCCATGAAAGTGAAGAGCGTAACTGACACCACATCAGAAGGGGACTGCAGTGTTAATGCTATTATCATAAATGGGAGAATGTGGAATAAAGACATAATACTACAAATAATCCTCAAGTAGGTCAGAAGTAGACTTTTCATGGGATACAATACATGTATACCCTTGCTCATGTCTTAATGCCCTGATGCAAGTACCCCAAATGTTGAATTTTTGTAATATAGCTCCTAGTTATTTCTCATTTCCACAATTCCAAGCAGAGATGACTTCACCAAAGTCAGAGGGATTACTCTGCATTTATGATCTGGCAAGTGAGGTCAGAATTTGGCTTTGAGTATCAATTTCCTTTTCAGCAATCTGTAACTAAGAACTGAATTTTGCCACTAAATTTGTGTGAAGAATTGGGGAATCTGCTAAGTGGTCAGCCTCTCTTTTATAGTACATTAGGCGCAGGATGAACTTAGAACTCTATTCTACATACAGTAATCCTTGCACACCTTTATGATACTGACCTCTTTTCTACCACATCCTCCTGAAATGGTGAAACGTGCACTAACAGATATCTGCATGCAGTGTTACGGCTATCATTTATGGTGCACAAAAGCAGATGCTATTCAAAGCTTACTGAGTTCCATGGAAATACTTCCATTGATTTTACTGAACTATGCATGTGTGACTGCAGACAGCTTCATTGCTGAGGCAAACACCAAACCTGTGCTCATGAGGAGCTGGCTGCTAGTGTGCCAGGGTCTGATCTTGGAGCACAAAGGCTGTGCCGTGCTGTGCCGTGCACACTGCCGAGCAGCCACGCTCTGCCTTCTCTGTTCTTCAGTGTGTCTATGGATCCAAGAGTCACTGTCCAATTTGTCTGTGACTATTTTTTATGCAAATTTCAGAACTGATCAAATATTTACAAATTTACCACCTAGTGCATGATGGTGAAATTTAGGGACATACTCTTACAGGTCTGACATTGATCACCTTTACCTCATCCATACCTAGATCTATTTTCTGTGCTACAGGTAGGAAAAAGAGAGGAGTATGCTAGGGCCAAGCAACAAACTCAACTTTGTCAGATGCAGAATAATGTGTGCAGTCATTTTTGTTACCAGGGTAACCTGTGAACTCAGTAAGATTGATTAGCACATGTAATAGTATCAATAATAAAAATAATAAAATAGGTAAAATAAAGGGAGTAGGACTTGATATTTTGCTGCAAGATCAGATGCACACACTCAAAAGAAGCCATTTTCCTTTGTTCATGTCTGAAATATAGACTCATTTGATGTTGGTAAGCCTTCATGTGGTTTTAGACTCGTAACGATGAGTCCCGAGCACAATACGCACCTATAAGGCTTTGTGGAAGATTTATAAAAGAAGAAGATTCACCACAGTGTTACATATTGGTATTCTGTGTAGCTTTTCATAGCACGCCTAATACATCTTAACAGTCTTCCTTAAAAACATTATGAGATTGGAGCAAGGAGCTTAACTTTGCGTGCAGAAGAAAACACTGGTTCTTGCTGCTGACCTGTAGCTGACGGCTTCTTATATCTGAAAGTCTCATGAAATTCAAAATTTGATATAGTCTGGAAATGAAGATATTTATATCTTGGTTATAAACAGACTGGAAAGTATGTCTGAAAACAAACTTTGCAGGTTTTCAGTTGCTTAGATAGATAGAAGTGAGCTTTCAACTGTTTTACTTTTGATTTCCTGAACCAAATACAAGGGTTTCCATGAAGATTAGAGTTTATCTCAACTATAATAGATAACAATCATAATTTTGTTAGTATCGAGAATCAGTATAACTGTGACATTGGTTTTACTGAACGCAGAGAGAAGGACATGTATGGAGAGGCCAAAGGTCTTCCATAGGAACACTTCCATTAGCTGAAACTGCGCAAACTATTAAGGTTTTCAGATTCTGGTTCTCTCTTGGTGAAACTGCTGTGATCTAAAATCCCAGATAGAAAGAGCTCACAGCCACAACATTTCAACAGCAGTTAGAATATTAATAAGTAAATGGAAAAAGTGCTTCAAACCAACAGGAAGAGTTTTTCACCTTGACCTTGCTACCTGAGTAGTTTTCATTAATTATGAGGAACTGGGCTTATAGTGGAGTGCATAATGATAGCCATTATGCGGAGACTATAAAATTAGACCCTGTTTTTACAGCCTGCAAAAACAAACTACAAAGTCTGTCCCAAGGAGCTTGTAATCTTAATGGAAAGCACAGACAAAAGGAATAAGGTGCTGAATGCACAACCTAACCATGTCTCAGGACCAGAAGTTACCTGTACAGGTTTTGGGGGAAGTGGGAGGTCAGTTGTGAAGGTTTAGGTTAAGTGGGGACACCACATTGAGTGGGGGGAACCACACCTGACTCACGGCTCATGTAGCAGCAAAGCAGCAGTGGTGAAAAGGACAGAAAATACCCAAAGTGAACCGAGGCCAGGGTTCTGTTGCTCTGGCTCATTTGGGCTTCTGGCTGGCTCCTGTCTGCATGTTTTCCTTTTCTTTCTGAGGACTATTTTGGAGATGTTGGTTTGGTTTTCCCCAGTGCGGCTGAGTCCTTTCCCTTCTCTGCGAGGGCACCAGCCTTCCTTCCCCAGCCTCTCCCAGAAGCCTGCCAGGGACAAACCCAAGGAGGGCACCTGCAGAGCTTCCCCCTCCACTTCTTTCTTCCTGTTTGTACCACTTCAGCTATCACATTTTCAGAGCATCCAGCCTTATGATTGATTTTGAGACACTTAGTGAAACTTTGTACTCAGAGAAAGTTAATTTTGAACAGTTCAGGAGAAGTAAGCCTGCCTTTAACAATCTCCACCTGGAATAAGAAAAACGTAATAAATTCTTCATGTTTACTGCATTTACACAAGGCCCCAGACTATGGATTACCTTTTTATTACTCCTTGTTGTAAGTTTTTTTCCTCTATTATTAGGTTTTTTTTAACAAAACAGTGGCAAGAGAAGAAAATTGTTATCTTCCCTGTGGACATTTACAGGCGCTTGAATGAAAGTTTGGTTACAGGTTTGTACTCTGTGGAAGCATGAAATAGTTTACATAGCTGGTGTGCCCTAACAACAGAAAACCTTTCCCAATGACCTGGCAACAGCTATTCAAGAGAATTAGGTAAACATCTGAGCATTTGGATTATCTTCACTGTTGGAAAAATACCAAAGAAATAATGTGCACACACACAGAGATACATATTCCTACATAGGAGGTCCCATGTGCGCTTTTTCATAGACAGGTGATAGGCAGTGGCTTTTTATTCACTCATTTTAGCTGCAAAAATCTATTCATTCTGCAGCAGTGAGTGGAATTTTCCAGTGCTGCTTAATGTTGAAATAATGAACTTTGGCAAATCTAACTTAGCACAGAGCAAACTCCAAATATGAGAACCTGTAGCTTAGGTGGCAGTTTGCGTCATTGTGTCATTGGAGCTGAGCTGTCCTTAGACTATCGAGTACAGAGGGATAAACTCTGATGGACTCAAGGGTCATAATCTAGTTTCTCCTTTATCCTGTTTCCATCACTTGGTACTATCATTTTGTGTTCTACTCCTTTGCATGAGTTCCTACAACATCGCAGGCAGTGGTCTTCTCCAGGGAAAGGTTTGGTATATTCTAAACCAAACGTAACTCCTTATTAACATGCAGTATCTGCATTTCAAGAGCACACAGAACTGAGGAATGGTTCAGCACAGACTGATCTCAAAAGAGAATTAATTTTCTCTCTAGTGATCTTTTAAGATCATTATGAAGTCTTCAGAAAGATGCAGTACAATGCAGCATGGGCCCACAGAAATGCCCAGAAATGCAAAGCTCAGGCAGAAGTCAATGGACAGGCAACCAACTGAGCACTTCAAAGATCACAGGAATAAAATCAGCCAGGAAAAACAGAGTTAAAGGAGGGAAAAGAAAGCAATTCTTAACCACCATTTTAGAATCACAAGAATGGTAAGCTGACTGAATTCGCATGTTGCTGCCCAAGCAAGAGGAAGTACAAAAGGACACCATATTATGCACTGGAAAATCAGATCCTCTCTATGCCATATAGAAGTTTGGGAATTTGAGAATCCAGGTATTAAGCTTCCTACTACTATTCCTCATTCCAATGGTTATTTCCATCTGAGCATATGCATCAGTAAAATTAACTCGCCAAATGTACAGGAAAAAAAAACCAAACCCACCCATAAATGCCTCAAAACCAATTGATTGAGGTTTTAAATAGAGTGCACTTTTAACAGGTGCCAAAATTTGTCACTGAGCCGAAAAAAAAACCCAAGCCCCAAACTCAAATCAATCATCAGACTTCCTGGTTCACATCAAAAAGATGGGGCACCTTGATCGGCAGCACTGTAATCCACAAGAGTGTTGGGGCATTTTCTTGGGGAATACAGTGACAGCAGAGGTAAAGGAAATGTTACCTATATGGTCCCTTCTCTCATTATGCTTGATCCTCCTTTAAACCTCAATGTATTAATCAAGTCCTGTTCAACAAGTGTCACAACATGACCAGGTGGAGCTCCAGCACCCAAAACATGGGGTCATGATTCCTGGCTCACTGACACATGCAGATGGAAGACACTGGATTTGGTCATCAGCTGGAAGGGCTACAGAAGGGTTTCTGAATGGGACTGAACAGCTAATTAACAAAGAAAATGAATACAGACTTTAAATTTAAGCTTAAGTATGGCCAATGTGAAAGACCAGATGCTCAAAGTGCACAGCAGCAATCTCACGGGTTAACCCTCATCCTGTGTTTCTGCCTGTTCATAAGTCTCTGACTAAGCAGCTAGTACTGAAAATATGGAAAACTGCCACTACTTATTGTTTATGCATGGTGCAACTGGTCTAGGCAGCAAAGTCTGGCTGAATTTCTCTGGATTCTGGAAAATGTGGATTCAAGGGCTGTTTTCAAATCATCCACAAATCCATAGTCACAACCAAAGGGGCAGCTCAAGAGACATGAATTCATGCTTGCAGGCAATAGGAAACAAGGTAGAAAACACTTAAATTCCCTTTCAGCATTAAACCTCATGCATGGACATGCTATTGCTCCCAGCCATGGAACTAGATGATCTTGAGGTCCTTTCCAACCCTAACTATTCTATGATTCTACTGAGATCCAAAAGAAGAATGGAAACAAGGAAGCTGGCCGTCACTGGCCAGGAGCAGCTCTTTCAGCACTCACTCTTCCTCCCAGGGAGCACATAAACTTAGCAAAACCTGATCCCAAATTTTAGAGCTCTTTGCTTTGCTGTCCACCCTGTTCCTGCCCTGTGACTTGAGCAGTACAAGGCACAAAGTAGTTCCTGAACTTATGTAAGCAAAGGAAATTAAAATGGCAAAAGTGTCTGTATATGCTATCCAAGAGACCAGTTCCATTTTTGAAGAGTAAGCCATCTCTCCAACAAAGCACTGCTCTTCCAACTGAATGATGAAGTGAAACCTAACTCAGATATATTGCACCCCTGAGATGTTTACGTGTTTTCAATCCTATGTCTTAACAATTCAGAAATCTAAAGTAGAAACTTTTTTAAGTATCAGTCTACAAACAAACCTGAACATTTACAGATAACTGTTAAATGAAAAAATTCTTTCATTAGATTGAAGTAGATTTGCGCTTTATGGCACATTCATTACAAAAGTTAAAAATCCATTGAAAAAGACTGTAGTATCACCATAGTCGTAAGTCAATTGCTACTGAGCCTCTTAATGTGATGATAAGTTGCTTCATTAGAAAAAGTTTTTTGTTTCTTAAATGAGGTGTGAGGAAAGGGGAAAGACAGAGATAAGTAATTATATTTCTAACGGGGAATATAAAATGAGTTGAATACATCTGCACTAGAACTCAATATGAAATAGGTTTGCCATCTTACGAACATTTTTAATATTGCAGATTTCATTTGCATCCTAAATGAGAATGAAACAGTGTAAAAGTCTTTTGAACCAAAAACTTCAGAAAAATTTGAGCTTATGCCAACCATAGTATTTTGATTTCCTATGTTCAAAATACCATCATTCTGCTTTTATACTTTTTTCTTGACCTACTATGATGAGGAATTACATTTTCAAAGGAAATATAATGAAAATGAACTTTCAGAAAATGATGCAAAATTCTGTATGAACAATTTTCAACTTAATTTTTAAAACTTATTATAAATGGAAATGTTAAAGGGAGCCTGCTCCAGTAAATTAGTGCACACTTGACAAATCCACACATTTTGAAACAAATAGATTTTGCCAAGTTATTTTCAGTCAGCCCTCTCTGATATCAATATTCCAAGTCTGTGAGACATCAGACTGTGTGAAGCTACTACAAATAGTGAATGTGTAAATAAGTATCTCCATCTAAATTACTTCATACTTTTTCACACAAAAAACATAAATGCAACAATAGATCAATCTGACTGTAAATATCTAAATATGTCCTTTAAAAGCCAAAGGAATGTCAGATACAATTTATTTTCAGTGAGTGCAAACTGAGACATTAAGTGGCAATTCTACTTCCATTAGCTAAATCTGGCAAATATGCAACTGTTTAAAGGCATTGTCAATAGCCATTGCACAATTAAGTATTTGTACTGATGCCTTATTAAATTACCCTTTTCAAGTAGGCATAATAAACTAGGAGTTCACTGTACAGATTTTCATGGTGAAAGTCCAGATCACTGGAAAATTTATTTAAAGAGAACGCAGTGCACTAAATAATGAAGTAAATGTCAAACGTTTCTGGGCAAATAAGTCTGAGTTGTCTTAAAACTTTTTTGGCAGATATAGCTGAAGACAACACTGGTAATAAAAAGCCTGCAGATTAACAAATTTGATTTACGGAGTTCCCAAGTAAGCTTTCAAATGCACCGCATCTCCAGCAGCAAACCCTGCTTGGTGGGGAATGGAGACTTACCACGGGCAGTCAAGAATGACAAGACAGCCAGAACTAATAACTTGGATACTCATTCAAAGTACCATTGGCTTCTGTCTGTTTACTTATAACTTATGCTATGGTGCCCTGGAAAGAGCTGCTCCTGCTGCTTCCCACCTCCAGACACAGGAAGAGGTGCTTGGACCTGGCTGCTGCACTCATCCCCTGTTGCCTCCCACCCAGCTCAGCATACCACATGAGGTGAAAGTAATGTATAATTGGTTTTCTGTTGTAGATCACTACTCTCCAGTGGCAAGGCATGTCTTCAAGGATCAGTGTTTCTAAGGATGGGACATCCTTGCAGTCTCTGCAGGTCACTTTCTCCACTCTCTGCTCCTCTGACCAGCTATGCAGCTGTAGGAGAGTCGATCCTCCTCCTTGTTTCAGAGTACAGATATGACAAAGAAAACCCCAATGCAGAAACAAGTGCCCCCACCCCAGGCATCTGCTGGTGACCACCTAGCTGTTTCTGGCTTTCAGGATGATGGCTGGTGCCAACAACCATCTGTGGCATTTTGCCCTGTCCCCTAGATAACAATGAAGCCCCTCAATTGTGCCTTTTCTCCCAAATATTTGCCGTGCTTGCTATTCCCCACAAACAGCAATGGCTGTACCCATGTGTGAGATTGTCAAAGACTCCTTGAAACCTTTCTTTTCTAACATCATTGTCAGTTGCCGAAAGGCATAGGGAATTACCCTCAGACCCTTATCTTTGTGCCAATTTGCCACTGTTGAAATGGAACAACAATGGCCACAGACTGACAAGATATTTCATGTTGGAAAATTGGAATTTTGTCTTTCCAGGCTTCTTCCAGGGCTGTGCTGCTGATTCTTTATATACCGTGTAATCTAGCCAGGCACGCATCCTTCCAAGACTCAGCTGTGTGCCTGGCTTGAACTGACCTCTCACAGGAAGACAGGCATTGACATTTACTAGCAGATTTTGGACTTTTGTAAGACAAAGGCTTTATCTTAAATGTAACATCAAACCACTCCCAATATTTATAATTTCTTCAGATGTATCTTCTACTCTTTAAATATTCTCTCACTGAACACACAAGGATTTTCTCCTCTTCATAGCTTTATTGTATTATTAGGTTAAATCTGATGCTTTTAAGAGTGGTCCAGACTGTTATACATAGGGTTGAGAATTTATTCTTTTAAATTATAGCTTAGTATATTTAGTAAGTTTGTTTTATATCAAGCATTTATTTAAGTGGTGTTCATTGTATTGACATTTTATAATGCCCTCCTAATATTCTTATTATTGATTTTAATACTGCAATGGTATTATTCATGGTGACACCTATTGGAAAGCAAGCTTCAATTATATCAATAGATGCTATTATTATAACATTGATAACATTAATATTTGATTGTAGCATAAAATGTGATGCACTGGCAATTAACTCATTAATGTAGATATCATTAACCAAAAATGTCAGAGTTGTTTTAATGATTTTGCTGTTGCTGTCTTTAACAAATTCTTTAATCACTGCCTCAGTTTTGTATTTTCAGATGTGTATTAGCCACAAAAGTTTTTCTGATAACTAAATAACATCGTCCCATTTACATAGGAAAAAGATGGGCCTTTATGGCTTAGAAGATACCGTGAGTCGTGAATCAACAGCATTAGTAATAGATACAGTACATGAAACTCCAGCACAGAATATTCAAAAATAAAAGATTTACCAAAACATAACAGTGCCTTTTTGCTTGTTGCTTAGCAACCAGAATTGATCTAGCAAAAAAGTCACCTGACTGAGGAATTGCTGGTGGCAATATTACTCCATCATTTTTCTTTTTCACACTAAACTGATGAAGGTTCTATCAGAAACAGCTATTAATTGTTTCTTTCTTTTCTCTCCAGCTCCCTAATTATATAGTAGAAACGTTTCTATTGCTCTTACTGAAAGGAAGAGAGTACAATGTAAAGCTTCACAAATTATCAGACTTACTCAAATACATCTACATCTAAAAGAATGAATATTGCAAGCCACAACTCACTGTCAACTCTGCCATCCCAAAATAACAAATGCAGTGAACTGTTCATATAGCAACAGAACAACCATTTTTACCACACCTGCACTGATGGACAATTTGCAATAATCTTTTAAAAACCACAGACTAAGAATACTTGTTGTTTTGATGACTCAGTTGGAATTCACCACCACATTTGTCTTGCTTTCATCATTTCTAAACATTAGCATTTTCATCTGTTGACTGAAAGCACTTCTGGTCCTCTATAGCATATATAGAAAACACTTTTGATCTTTTAAAATCCTCCTGTCAACCTGGAATCACACAGCCTCTTACATTACCTTGTTCTTGTCCTTAATGGTGACCTGCAGTGAACTCCGCACTCCCTACTTTCAGATGTTCAACATCCTTCCTTTGTTAAAAGCTGCTGATCAAAAAGGAACATTGTGTTCACTGTGTTTCCCTCTATAGCCCCTCACAATCATTTACAGGAATTACACTAAAACACAGGGTATGGACAGCAGCAATTTTGTTTAACCACATACTGTATTTTTGTTTTGCCTTCTGCAATACTGAATTCCATAAGTAAACAAGAAAAGGGAACGCATCTTTGCGCACATACACTTGGCCCATCATGAGCCGTCAAATACATTGTTGAGTCCGGGAGAGGCAAAAGATTAATCTTTTTACCTTTTTTTCCTTTGAAATGAATGCTTTATATAAGCTCAAATGACATTTGTCCTTCTAAGAAGTGAAGAAATGTTACCTAAATGGAGCATATATCCAGTTTCACTTTTCCTCTGTATCGTATTCAGATCTGGTAGATGGGATTTGATGCTGTTTCCCACAATGCCTCTGTGCCTTTTTCTGTAAAAGCTTAACAAGGACACAGCATCAGAGAGTCTTTAGTGGCTAATACCCGACCCCTTTCTCTCACATTACAGCTCCAAGTGACCATTTTCATGCCAAAGGTCACCAACATCCCCATCCCCACGGAACCAATGTGCATCAACCTTCTAACCTTTGCCACCGAGAGATGATAGCTATTTGGGCTGCAATCCCTTCATTACAGATGGTCCATATTTTATATTTAGTGTGGGAGGTCAAATTTAGGAAAGCAATTTCTCTTAAAGCTAAGAGTTCCAATAATCCAAGATCTTCTATTGGCTTATGGGTGAGCGGACAGTAATGGGTTTATGGGCAGCTCTAGAATTTTTCTCTTCACTGGGGAGGGAGTTCCTTCATCTAAATTTTTCGGATTGGGTGGCTACCATTGTTTATTATTCAGTGAGCTCTTATTAGATTGTATCTAAGCACAGTACAGCAGGCAGAGAGTATCCTTATAAGCAGGCTCGCAGGCTGGATCAATATCTCAAGGCATTTACAATCTTCTTGAAGCAGATTAAACAATGCTATTTTTTTTATGCTGATTTTAAAGCTTATATGTGGTCATGGAGTTTTGTTAGTGACAAAAGCATTCATCCATTATCATCATTACACGAGGGTTAATCTACTGTTAAAGCAGCTTGCATCTTAATACACAGACCACCTTTGGTAGAAATAACCTAACATTTCACAACAGATCAGAGAAGGATTGAGCAAATCCTGAAACCAACAATAAAATTCAAAAGATCAAACTCAAAAATGTTGGTTAAAAGACATCTGCTCTACATTAAGGTGAAGCATTTTGATTCCATTTTTTATTCTATTTTAGTCCATTTTTATAAAATGGAACAATTATTATAGCCCCATACTGCAACTATTTATGTACATGCTTAAATTCATTTACTGAGTCCCAAGCCAGGAAAGCATATGAAGACATTGTTATATCCAGTCCTGCTCAGGACAGCATTCAGGCATTTGCTTAACTTGCTGGTAAATGACAGTTCCATACACACCATATGGAGTGTAAGGTAAGAGTTTATAACCCATGACACTGTTGAATAATTCTAGTTCTTGAAGGCCAATGCAGTCTATGGCTAAAAATCATTCCTAGTCCTGCAAAACTCAAGAGAAACTCAAAAGAAGTTTTGAAGCTGCCTGTGAAGATGCAATTTAAATGCAATTTCCTACTGTCTGTAAGATCATACTCTCTATTAGCCACAAATATTCACCACAATGTTAGAGAAACCTGAGTTTGTCCAAGATAGCATGAACCAAAGCTCCTTGTTAAAAACAAAAGCCTGATACAGTCAGGGAGCAGAAACAACATCGGGTCACTGAATCTGGAAGAGTAAGTAACAGGCTCTTCCTACAGCTTTTTGCTGCTGTGCAAAGCATCCTTAGCTTAAATCCATACCCTCTGCATGGCTTAGACCAGTAGGTCTTAAATTTCTACCTTTCTCCTTTAAACAGAGGGTTTGGTGAGAAGAGCCAGACTTTTACACACATTTAAGTGTCAAAAGATGCAGCATGAATGCTAGTGAGGCTTTAAAATAGCACCAAGCCTCCAATGCCAGGCACCTGGGCAGCAGGGAGTATCTGCAGACTTCCTAGACCCCTCTGTGCATCAGAGAGGGGGCAAATGGGAAGCATATGCTAAACACCTTCCTAAGACCATCTTGATCCATTAAAGAAAAAGCTGCAAGGAGCTTGTGCCACATGTTTGCCTTGAGAGTGCCTGGAAACATCTGTGGATGTCCATTCAAAGTGGACATTTGGAGAGCATGGAGTGGGAACTGGAGATGATAACATCGATTCTAGAAATAGCACTGGGCTGAATCCCACTCTGATCAATGGGGTTATCAGGATTTTTTCAAAGGTGAGCCTGGCCAGCTTGACACCGCATTTCTGTACCGGTGCAAAGACAGTCGGTGTCTTTGGTCTGTTTTAAAACATCTTTCATCACGCTTTTTCCCAGGTAAAGCTGTGCCTGCACAAAGTGGCCACTGTGTGAATGGAAGTCAAACTCACAGTGTGGCTCTGAAGGGAATGAAGGGACCAGAATTGCCTCGCTGTTGTTAACACTGCCTTGATTTTGTTTTCCCTCTTTATTAGGCTCAAATATTATAATTCTGTTAATATTTGCATGCGACACGTCCAAAATTTAAAGCAAACATGATACAGCAAATCTCTATTGATTTTGCCTTCAATATTCTGTTACCCAAAACCCAAAATAGCTCTCCTCACCACAACACAACCTCACAGTCAATGACCATCAGTATGTTTGCATCCAACTTAAGTCAGTTATCCAGGTTTTAAGGGTATTTTTTTAACTACTTTGTATAATTTCCTATGCTGGTGATGGGGAATATTTTACACATTTGTAACATAACTGCCGCTCATTCCTTGGAGCAGAGACTGTTGCTGTGTTGACCATGTGTAGGACTTCACACAGCAGTGCCCCATCCCTGCCAGGGTCTCTCTGCTGCTATCACAACTCAGCTTTTCTGATGTACTGGGGCAATTCCTTTTCTTTCCTTTATTTTGGTCTGTTATTCTCACATTCAATGAATAACCTCTGTAAAAGCTGTACTGTGAAACTAAAATAATGTGCTTACAGACACATTCCTGCTTCAGGGTCTACACTAGAATCTATCATAGCTCAAAGCAGTTAATATTAAAATGATGCGCTGTGAAGATACGATGGGTGTGGACAGAACCAATTTGTTTATACAATTGTGTTTTGCCACAGAGTAAATTAAGTTATGGGGTATTCATCAAAATTGAATTACCACAGTGCGAGCTAACAATTTTCCACAGACACTGTGACATGAGCACAAAGCAGCCCCTGTCAGCCACGAGGAATCGCTGTCCTCTTCAGGCTGCAGCTGAATTACTTACCAGAACAATCAGACAAAAGCTATCCTCAGAAAGCTGGAAGTTTGCCTACCAGCGGAAACAATGACAACTCTAAAACTGTGTTTATTCCCTACTTAGATGAGCCAGAAGAAAGGAGAGAGCTTCCATGGGTGGGACTTCATGGGAGAGCAAGCAATGGGGACACCTCAAGGTGAGGAGGACTAGTGTCCTGGTGGGACAAGCAGGACTTCTGTCCTGAAATATTTCTGGAAAATCAGATTTTAAGCTGATGGTTTCCTCTTTATTTTTCTTTTCAAAACTTCCCCTTGAATGAGATGAAACAAGAAGCCCCCTCTCTTATTTCACATTTCTTTACATGGAGTGAAGATGAAAGTGGGAAAATAATTGTATATGAGTACAGTAAAATTTAGGAGGGAAAATATGCAGAGGAAGAGTTTAGCCTCCATTTTAACTCCACTCATGCTGTAAAATAGAGAAGATAATTCTGGAATATTTCTCCTTTAAGAAAGTTTGCTTTGCTAAATGCCCTCACTTGAAAGAAAACTGTTAAAATGGTATTTCAGTTAACTGAAAAGTAGTTTAAAGTGTAAAATGATTTTAAGAGCACAGAAATGCTACTGTTGGGAAAAAAATATAAGCTGAGAGCTACATTTCTCTCATCTTCAACCTATTTTTGGAAAAAGTAAATCTGTCTCTTCACTTTTCTTATGAAAATGAAAAGATTTTGCAAGAGAACAGATGTTTCCTTGTGCTTTCAGAGCAATAGAAGAGTCACAAATGTTTGTCACAACTCTTTCTCTTACTAAAAATACAAGACAACACTTTGTAATTAATTTTCTGATGATAGTTGTATTTCTACCTGCAAAAATATCTTGGCCAAAATTACTGTGAGCCCAGCCCTTGTCAAAGAGTTTGACTTGCTCAGGCTTAGAGAAGAGCGAAGTGGTTAAATCAAACCACTTTTTAGTTGTGCTTCAGCTTGAATGAGTACTCAGAGCAGGGGAACAGACTGGAGCTGCCTACCATAACCCCCTGAGATGCGCTGGATGTCCCCTCCTTGGCAACAAGTGCTGCGCATCCTTGGACTTCCTGCAGCACATGGTCTCCCTGTCAGAGAGTCCAGCATGGACCTGTATAGGTGGCTGTGGGGAAAAGGCTGTATAGGAAAGCTCTTGTATCAGACAACCTCATGGTCCGTTTCTGGGAAGGGGAAATGCTTGGGCCAGGGCACGCAGGAGCCAGCTCCCCAGCAGCATGCTGAGCAGTGCCAAAAATGACCCGCAGCACAGAGCATAGGCAGCCCTTCCCTCACTTGCTCAGCTTTGGGATACATCTATCATCTAGTTATATGCTGGCTTTCTGAATCCTTGCAAACTGCATATAGTTTTCATAAGACTCTTCATTACAACAAATCCCCCATCAGAAAAGCCTACTTAGAAAGATGCTTTACTAGGGCTTGGCAGGATAGATTTTGTTTTTAAGGGATAATCATGTGTCATTTCATTGGCAGATAGGACATTAGAGCTAGAACTGAAAAGATCAAACATGTATCTACCTCAATCCGAAATTTACATCTGCAAGGCTACAGAGTCTGGGGAAAGAGCATGGGCTGCAGGCACGTGCTTTTCTGCATGAACAAGTCCTGCCTTTAGGTAAGCTCAGGAATGGTTCAGCCTGCAGCTCACCATGCTCTCCACCGGGGCTGACAGAGGGTGTCTCTGAGGAGCGCACACCCAATGCCTGCCCTGGGCTCTGCACCACGGCCTCGGGCCGTTTGCCTGCTGCTGGGGCTCCTGGCTTCCCCGCAGATGTGCTCTGGGTGACACATGGAAACGTGCTGGGGAGCAGGAGCAGCAGCAGAGCTGCCTCTCCTCCAGTGCACTTCCAGGCTGGCTGGGGCACCGTGCAAACACCCTGCGGGTCACTGAACCTGCCAGAGCTGCGCAGGGCCAGTGCCTGTGACCCTGAAGCACAGATTCCTTCCCGGTATCGCGCTTGCCCCACCGCTGGCCAGGGGGAAGTGCTGTGAGCTGTTACCTGCTTTGTCAAGGGCTCCCCCAGGGCATTCAGCAGTTGTTCTTTGGTTTGTTTTTGTTTTTAATTTGGGTGAGGTGAGCTGGGTTGCTTCTTTGCCCTGATGGAAATGAGCTTGCGCTCTGCAGTATATATTACTGGATGTCATTACTGGTGCCTCAAGAGATGTTGACTGTGCACATTTACATAAATCTAAAAATAAATAAATATACTCACAAGCCTCCTCAATCAAAATATGCCACAGACAACTAAAAGATCTTGAATCAAATATTAATGTTGGAGATTTCTCCAGCCATTTTGTAATGCTTCCAGCTATCTTCATTACACAATGTGTAATGCATTACCTTATTTTAGTCCTGAGCTATCAGGAGTATCATCTTTTTGATGGGCTCCAACTTGCTTAATAAAACTGGCCCTCCTTTGAGTGCCCAGGAGCAAGTGCTTAAGATGGAGACGTGCTAGTCAGCACCTGCAGGCTGCGGTAGTCGCAACCAGGACAGTGCTTGCTAAGCCACAAGAAGGAATTGTTATTCATCAAGGGTCTTTTACTCCAGCACAGTAAGTCCCTTGTCACATGCCTTATCCTGAGACAGGTAGAGGATTGTGAATGCTTTGCCACGTATCAAACACTTGTCCTCAATTTACATTGGTACATATCATACATGTGAGGGTTTTTTTGCCTCAAGCTTTTTTTGCTCTTTTAACCTTCTGCATTTTCCTATTAAACGTACCAAGTAGTTACTTTGCTGCACTGTGTCCTTTTCTCTACAGCGCTATAAAGCTCCATGTCTCATGCAAAGGTCTCAGACTCATGTTTTCTAAATAGAAGAGGATGTGATATTATACTTCGTGTTGGCAAGCACAAGAGAAAATGAATCTGTTTAAAGAGAATCCTATGCAATTCCCTTGCAAATATGAGATTTGCAACATCACTATGGGAACAAAACCAAGTCACTGGGCTTTCTAAATTTAATGAGGTTCAAATGTCCAAGGGCACCAGCTTTCAGGGGAAGAAGCAATGTCAGAGCATGCAGAGAAAAGGATAGTGTTTCTTAAGCAAAGGAAAGAAAATATCTTGAAAGAGGTTTACCCCTTGAAGTGAATCAGGTGAAGTTTCTGGTAAAGAGCAAAGGCAGGCAGCTGTGAGTGTTCAAAGGGGATTAGATTCTTCCACAGATCGTGACTTCTAAGTTCAATCACTGCAATATTATTTATGACAGTTATAGGCCTATATGGCAATATCTCAAGAGAGAGAGTGATTCATCAATTCCAAAACTGCTTCTTCCAGAGACAGAGCTGCAATGCAGCACATCACAAGCCACAATATTAGGTAGGAAACAAGAAACCTTCAAAACAGGGAATGATGCAAAGTCTATTTGATCAGATTAAAGATTCCTATTACCTCCAGTAAGCTTTGGAGAAAGGCAGCTATTGAAAACAGTTTTATTTGCCAGAAATTCCTTTTGCTGCAGATGGCATTCTCTGGTGGATTACTAAGGCTGAAGCAACAAATACACCCTGGAGCATTTCAGCGCTTTCTCTGCAGAGCTCCCCACCAGGCTCGCCCCCTGGGGTCAGCAGAGGCACATTTCCTTACCACCCTGGGGCTGTCAGGCAGGCTGAATATAAAGCTTCGTTAAAACTAACCAACCTCACTTGATATCAAACAGAACACATCAAATATTTGCAGCTATGCCAGCTGCTTCAATGGTAGTATACAAATATCAACCTAGACTACTGTCTCTCTCATGCAATAGCTGGTCAATATTGCTTCCTTTTGCAAACATCCAAACTCATTCCGTGCTTGCCTATGCCCTTCCCACCTGTGGCAAGATAGAAGTGGGCCTGTTTGCGTGCTCCTTGTGAATGCAAGTGCGATTTGCCATAAAGCTTTAGCTTGGGTTGAGTCTGAGAGTCACTCAGTGCATTACCCACACATCAGTTAGGATTTCTGAAATGTAAGATACTGTGGGAAGTCGCATGGTGTCCGCTAAGAAAGATATGCCGCTGCTTCAAATAGGGCACATACTTGTCCTTTGTTAAGGTAAGTCCATGTCTGCAGTTTTACAGTAAAAATAAGTCTGCGGTCACCATTATCCTTATGCTCTACCATTTTTTCTCCAAATATTTACAGCTGTTTTCTCTGCTTGATATATAATACACCAACACTGTAAAATAAACACGAGTGGTGCACCTTGTTTTAGTACCACATCTATCTTTTGCTAGATAGCAGCAGATGATCGGGCATCTGCAGGCAATTTGTCAGTGAAGAAGATGCAATGATGTTTTTACAGGAGATATTACAATACATTTTATTTGTATGTATACATATAAATTCTAGAACAGAGGTGCTACAACAGTATGTGGGGCAATGCCCTATAGCAGGAACCTCAGCCCAGTGGTTCTGTTTGTTCCCAGTGATAAATGATTTGCAAAACACCAGCCCAGAGAAGAAAGCAAGTTCTCCTGCACTTGCAAAACTCCTTCAACCTACATTGATAGCTCTATACCAAATGCTTAAGCATGAAATCATAATGCAGTATATCTTCCCCAAACCGGCCATTTGCTCACACATAAAGAAACCCGTGTAATAGTGACACCTGGTGACACCCATTGTTTTGCTCACACACACATATGCCTCTTTTTCCAGATGTAGTAGCTTTCACTGAGCACTCCCAACCTGTGCTCAGTGATCAGGAGTAGAACTATAAAACTGAACTCCCGAGTATAAAGGGTTTGGATTGATGTCTTACTCTTTGTCTTTCTTTTTGACACTGCTAACCTTCATCAGATGGTTTACGTGCTCCACTGTTGTGTTCAAGGAGAGGTACCAGAGATCACGTGGTCCCCATGGAAAAGAAATTTGTAGCAAGAAACTAACAGAAAATGAAAAATTAATTGTGCTGACATCAGTTAATTCATTTTTCTGTAGCCCACACTGCCTGAGCTAAGGACTTCATGCTCTTTGGAAGGGATTCTGTAGGCTTAATGGTTAGACGATAAAATGGTTAAAAACCCCAAGCACCTGAGCCTCCAACATTTCTTGTAAAGTTCCTTTGCCAATACATTCTCAAAGCGACCTCCTTTTTGTATCAAATAAGATCCAAAAAAGCTGGATGTGTCAGGAGGATACTAATATCCACCAATACTATTAGACATTGATCCCCACTTTCTCAAAGTGTTTGCTGGGAAGTGCAGGGATTATAATAACATACTCTGATATTCTGGTTCTGTAAGTTGTCATTTGTGCCCATTATTAAATTAGCTCACCACTGTGGTGGAAATCACTACTTCTATTCTTTGGTAACTATACCATGTGTCATTTAGGCCATGGACTGTGTAAAGTCCTATTGGAAAATCCTGTAAAAATTAGGTTGTGAGGAACACATCTTTCTGACTCAAAGGGGAGTCTGGTGGAAGGGGAATTAGTTTATACCTTTTATTTAGGTATGTTCACAAAAGGGAATGGGAAGGCGAGCAAAATGTCAGTGCAGATACAACAGTATAAACCACATTTCCAAGCTTTGACCACTTAACTGTTTCCCAAGGGATATTTTTACTGGTATTTTGTTGAACTCTCAGTCATTATGCTTCCTGTTATGAACTGGTTAAAGAGAAGATTATAATACTGTTATGGGAAAGGAGAAAGTAAAGTAGTGAAGTGCATTGCAGCATGAAGGAAAAGGAGAGAATCCAGGTGCAAAAAGATCTCTTTCTTTTCTTAATTACACCAACCATTTTTGGGTAATTCCCTTATTTCCTTGCTCTTGCACCAACCTCAGATCCTACCAGTCATTTCAGGAATATGAAGAATAACGAGTGTGTCATGTTGTCCATGCTTCAGGCTCTAAGCAAAACATTTGTGCCCTCTACTCAGTGCATGACTCTGCATAGCCTACCTCAGCTGGAGAAGTCCCTGCGTGTGTGCAGGGGAGGCTGCTCAGGTAACGAAACTTGTCCTCTCAGAGCATGGGGGCACCATAAAGATGTCCTGGACATGAGCTTCTTGTTGAAGAATAATGGAGAGGTCACTCTGAATGCCTATTGCCAAGAAGGGCTGAGCCAGGGTCATTAATGATAATTAATCACTAATTAAACCAGGCATGATACACTGGAAATAGTACGTTAACTACTCCATTCTCTGGGAAGTCTCCTCCTTTAAGTTAAACTGGCTCACACAGCGGTTGTGCTTCCCGTGTGAAAGACATGTCACTTACATATGATCCCGAGCTGCTCGGTGAAGTTGTGGAAGCAACAATCTTTTGCTGATTGAATTTTCACTTAATTTAATTTCATTGGAAATCACAGATGGTGTCACCCAGCAGCTAGAGGCTAAAAAGGGGCACTTTACAAACTAAATAAAAAACTTATTAAGTTATAATAAGCACCAAAAGCAAATGGAGGTGGAAACTTTACTGCAAACAACATGTTTACTTTACACTCAGTGATATTAAAAGCTTAATCATGCTTTTGGTAAAACAAATATCTCTGTAATATGATGCAAACCCCTGGTTTCTTATGAATGAGACAGGAAATGGATATAAAGAGCACAGTAATGCTAAAATACATACGGGTGAGAAGAGCTCAAATGTAAAAAGTTTACTTACCTAATTTTTTTTTACAAACGAGAAAAAATGAAAAGAATAAAATACCCTTGCCCAGTGCAGGCCACTAAAGTTTCTTTCTTAAATGAGCACAAGTAGTGTGGTCAGTGTAATAGATGGCTTTCAAGGCAGACAACTGCAGTGTGTGAACTTGCACTTCCATTTCCCACTAGCCTTGTCCCAGTCTCTTAGGGAAGTGAGTGCAAGAGCTGTACCACACTGCACGGTGTGGGAAGTGTTCCCCAAATCAAACCAGTCCATTCAGAGAGTACTGACTGGTCTGTCAGGTACGTGCATGGTACAGGTCATTTTGTCAGCCTGCAACCCAAGGAATGTGCAACTCTTCAGTGTTTCCAGTATCAACCTACCACTCCTTCTTGAAATGACACAAAAGTTACTCAGAGGCACTACATGCTAATAGCTGTTAATATCAGCTGGGATACAGCATGTTTGTGAGGGAAACTTTGAAGGGGCAGAAAATGATGCTTACTTTTCCATCTGTGTAAAACGGGAAATGAACATCTGCTGTTATTGGAAATGAAGAAAATCTTTCTGTGATTGAATGGAACACTGTTGCCCCTCCTCTGATTTTCTACATGATCGTTTTTTTAGAGAGAAATAATAAATTTTAAGACAATCCCTGCTCACAGATGTGTTATTTATTTGCCCAGTTAATAGCCATTTCCTGTAATCAGTATAAACTGATCAATCTGCCATAATGAGAATGGAGCCAGCAGCTTCCTGGCCAGGGATGAGTCTGTGTCTCTTCTAATCTGCAGACATAACATATTGGAAGAGAAGACCACTGAATTCCCACATGCTAAGCAGTGAGAACATAGTAGCTCTACCCTCTGCAGGTAGATGGCTAAAGTAAGATGTATGAAGACAATAGTTCTCAGGTCATTACTGATAAAGAAAAAGACTGTTTCCTAACATATGCTCGAATTATTTATTAATTAATTCTGACATTAGAAGAAGTATTTTTCAGTTTCTGCTGTAATATACCTGGTATGACTAATGGATGATGTTCAAAAGCAGATCCACAAACGTACTAAGAGCAATGGTTTTTGACCCTTTGTAGAAAAATGCTTTTATTAGTGCTGTAAATGCCTCTGCTGAACACATGGATGGGGTTAAACTTCTGAGCAAATGAGATTTAGTGGAAAAAAAGCAGGGATCAAATAGTGCTTTGTTCCTATAAAAGAGTAAACCGGTAAATAAAGCAACAAAAAATCCCACTCCTTGATTCCAGGTGGCCCCATGGGCTGCCCTCCTGTAGTGGTACGTTTTTTGGTGGGCAAGGAAAACATGTTCTTTTTATGACTATTATGTAATTCAAAGTAAACCAAGAAGTGGCTGAAATATGTGCCGAGAAGACAATACTGCAATCAAAATATTTCCAAATCTGTCATTTTGTCATTTCTGATGTGGATTTTGGTTTACAGGATACAGCAAATAAAAGTCGATAAACATCCAGATTTTCTTTTTTGGACCACTGCATCAGCATCTCTGGTTTTGTTTATGAAATAAGCCTAGATTTCTGTCTTCTTTTTTGGGTCACTGTCTGGGCTCTGAAAAACAGGGCACATTTAGAGGGTTCCTACAGTCAAAATACAATTTTTGTATTTAACATTCATTGCACACCTATAGTAAGTCTTTCTCCCCCTGACAACTTCACAAGGTTTTACATTACCGTTGCTTAGCTGCTAAGATTTTACTCTTTACAAAGTGGTTTCTTGTCTGTTACCAAGAGACATCATTCTACAAAATTAAAGGAATCTTCATCCAAACAGTGATTCAGTGCCCACATTTAACCAAATAAGTTGTGAATGTTGTTTCATTCCTCCTTAATGTTAAGAGTTTGATCCCACGAAATGTGTACAGGTATTTATACTTAATATTGTGACTAGTCAGTGGTCTTTGGCCGCTAAGTTACGTGATGTATATTGTATGCATTTGCCAGAGCAAACTTTTTTGAAAGCAGATGGTAGCGGTAAGTGCTTAAAACTCAATACCACCAGTTTCTTCTTTACTCAGACTTTAAAATAACCAAGAGAACTAAATGCCAGTAATACCAGTCCAATGCAGTGTTAGTATAATTGCACAATCAACCACCAAATGTGAGAAGTGCAAACCTGTGAGGATCCCAGTTACTGCAGCCATGCAGTGTGTGCAGTGCTCCTGTATCTTTGACTAAAGAGCAGTACAACATATGCTGCAGTTTAGCTCTACCTGTGCCCTATGAAAAGGGGAGAATACACTATCTAGCTGAATTACCTTTTGCATTGAAACTTTTACTTTTATTATTAGCTTTTTCTTTTTGTGATATCAGTACACCCCTGTAACAACACAGTTAACTGCAAGTTTTGCATGTGCTTAGTGTAACAATTAAGCTTTTTAATATCTGCTAATTGCAAGTTTCATCTGGTTTGATTAAAGTATACAGATTTATTTACCCCTTAAAGCTACAGCAGCACAATCCAGTGCTGCAAGACAGACCACGATGTACATTAAAGTTCTGCCAGAAATTTTTTTCCTGAAAAATAGAGAGCACACAGTGTCATAAATACTGCGCTGGATGCAGTGCTTACAACATGGAATTGTTGATGTGTGTTGCTGAATCTTTGAATGACCAGGCTATTTATGGGTCTCTGTACATACACAATTGATTCTGCAGATCAGATAGAAACTTCTCTATGTCTGCATTCCTGTCTACAGCTGTACACTCCCAAATAAGAGCAAAATCCTGTAACTAAGTGCTTAAAAAGCCAGATCCTGAATGCAGTGCTTTGGGACCAAAACAGAAGGGGCAATCTCTTATTATATGAACTGCCAGGATTCTCTGTCTCCAGAGACTATTTCCTGCTTACTAAGAATCAAGAGTCCTCATTAGACACCTGAAAATTGAGAACTACCAAGAACTGGAGGATTGCTGACAGCCCCACCACTGAGGAGGCACTGAGAGCTGAGAGTGCTTTACCCTTCTATGACGAGGAAGCGTAACAGGATGCTGCCTCTTACTGGATCATTCACCTCCAAGGGATGTGAGCTGGGGCTTCACCTTGCTAAATAGCAGCTGCCCTCTGAGGAACAACCACTGCCTTACATGACTGCCCTGTTAGCTTGCCATCACATACATTTCTATGCACAGCGGTGCACTGAGTTTCTAGGTTGAAAAGTGCTATGAGAATGCAAAGAATTATCAATATTGAAATTGTGAGTCTAATAATTTATATCCTGCTTTCTCATCAGTATCCCACAAAACGTCCCCAGCAGCAAATGTTAGAAGTCATGACATTAAATGTTCTTTAGAGTGCACTACTTTTTTTTAACAAATAAGACTCCCCCTTCTAAAAAGTCACGGTCAAAACCTCAGGCATGCTTGAAAGGGGCAGGATCTGCCTGTTAGCTTCTGAGAATATGCAGCTCATTTCAGCTGCGCTACCCTTGGTGAAACCTCATGTGATAAATCATACAACTCAGATGTTTTTCACTTGTTTGCCAATGAATTTGAAAAAGGGCTCATAGCAGTTGGGAGTGTAAATGCAATTAGATTTTAAAATTATTCAAGAATCATTTTAAAGTCCCCCTGGGGTTTCCATGTTAACTCAAATGGATTTTGCTTTCCGCCAGGATTCAGCTGCTTCTAGGAAGGCTTTGGTGAGAAGGCAGGTAATATGACACTAGCCCTGTGCGAGAATTTGTGGACAGGTCTAAATTACAATACCACTGTAAACATCTAGTAATGTGCTTTTAAGATAATGAAAAGTGTATTCATTTTAGTTTTTTACATCTCAAACACAACCACATTTACAAGTTCACTTTAGCTCATTATAAATATTCTTTGCTTTTACACCAACAGCCCTGGTCTAATTCTTCATGCCTGCATCAAATGCCTGCATCTGTGGCTCTTCCCCACGCTTTGGACCCCCGTTGTGTCAAGACTTTCTGGTGTTGCTGTGGGAAGAGGTCAAGGACTAATTCTTTTGCTGATTCCATATAGCTGTTGTGTCCTCAGGATTAGGTTAGACTAAACTTAGAAGCATGCAGGAAGGTAAAAAAAAGACTTCCCACCTCTAACCAGTACACCTTCTCATTGTCCTGGGGTGAGTGTGTCCAAAATGAAGTCAACATTGCAACATGACTGGCTTAACTCATGTGTGGGAAAAGATTAATTGGGGATGGGAATGTTTGAAAAGACACACAAACTCCTGCAGAGGCCCAGTGCCCTCCTCATCCACTCCCGGCTGGGTCTATCCAAAAGCCTATTGCAAGAAATGGTGTCACTTCCCTATTTCTCCTGCCTCATTCTTCATATTTATCAACATAAATGTGTCAGGAAGTGTACAAAGAAACTACTTGCCGTAGATTAGCAGGGCACACATATTTCATAAGGATTTCTCTTTTTTGGTTGGCTAATTATGTTTGGAGACATTTCCCCACAGAGAACCACTATTTCCTAGTAATGAATAAGCTCAGCACTTGGGAGTTCAAGCTGGCAAATTGCCACATTATCTCTGAACTGCTGCATGAAGAGTCCAATTATACAGCTAAATCAGGGAAAAAGAAAAACAGAAAATCAAGAAGGAAACATGGGCACCAAGATTTTAATTGGGGCTTTTGGCTCTTCCTGGGTTTTACGATCAAGTTCTCAAGCTACACAGGCTGGTTCCAGTAACTGTTCATTAACAACCATGCTATAGCAGTGCTCCCTCTCACTTCGGTGGTGGACATCCCTGCTGGATACATCATCCCTTCTCTGACATGCCCTGTAGAGCCCCAAGGCAGAAAAGCTGGAGCCTGGCAGTGCAAAGTCCTGGTCACTCTGCTAGCACCAAACACCTTCAGTTTCCCTCAGTTCTACAGAGGACTCATTCTGCAGTGACCAGAGACATCAGCAAAACCCCTGAGGAACTAGTGATTAAAAAAACCATCACCTTTCCCAAGCAAGAGCTAAAGCTGGTTTTGATGGAGGTCTCCTCACATTTTTGCCCTCTAGAAATTTGAAATTGCTCATCCCAGATTTTGGTCTAAATAAAGATGTAAAGGAGCACCTGCTTTCTGCAATTTTATTTTAAATCTGCAATTCAAATGGATTCTAGTTTGGCCCCGTTTCTGAAGAAAAGCACATATAATACAACCCTTTACCATAATCCATGAAGAAAAATCTGTGCAAGAGTAATTTGTTCACAAACTATTGATGCAGGAGTAATTTTTTGCTCTGTTTTGGGCAGCACCTGTGAGTAGAGAGTCCTGAGGCCTCCAGATAGTATGGATGAGAACTGGCCAGATTCCCACAGCAGCTTTTCAGTACATAAAGAGAACAGGAAAAGGCTTCTTGGAAACTAACTGCTAGAGAATTGTTTTTGAGAAGATAGCAATGAGCAGTCCAGATATCAGCTGACAAATATTTGCCACAGAAGTTCCAAGAGTTAAAAGTTCCTCTTAACTAGGTGGACATGATATTTCTTCTGATTTTTTTCTCATATGATATCTCTTCACCTCCATATAAGATATCATGGGAATTTTACCAGCCTTAACCTCTTGTCTCCTCACGGCTCTACCCCAGGTAGGAGTTGACCTTTGCTAAGTGTTCGAGCTGCCTTTAATGAGGGAGGATGTGTGTTGTATATAGATCTTCCTGAAAATCCACGAAAAAAGGCTGTTGCCCAGTAACAAAAGGTCCAGTTCGGCTTCTTTTTCTCATGATGAGCAACATCGGCCCTTTTGGGTGGTTCTGCTGCTTCCTTTATCTGAGTAAATAAACACGGCATTACCTGGACAAAGGTATAAAGCAGGGCAGGAGGCTCTGTGCATGGTTCCTTCAAGGAAAACAGACGTCAGAGCTCTCCAGCAGAGCTGGATTACTGAGTAGCTGGTTTTCCTGAGACTTTGCTGCAGTCATCTCTGCTGTACAGTGACATATGAGGTAGACACTTGACCTATACCTGCTATTTAATTAAATGCACTTCTCCACTTTTTTTCTTTGCATCTGTGTCATGATCCATGTAAGGAGAGACAAAATACAATGTTGTTACTAGGCAAAACTTACGAAGCTTAAATGGAAGATTTGGCTGGTTGTCTTTAATTAAATGGGCATTAATACCATGCAATGTCCTAACTCTGAATGTGGAGGCATTAAAATAATTAACTGGTATAATCTAGGTTTAAGAGGCTTGAAAAATAGGTTGAAAATAGGTGCCAGTGTGACAGTATATCCTTGCAAAGGTGACCTTAATACTAGACATTGAAGAAGCATGTAAGTATCCTGGCACATACAGTAGATATATGAGTACCTACTGTCTTTTCCCTCTTAGAGTTGCTTGTGGCATCACACCTCTGCTTGGTTTCTCAGACTTGAGCAAGGCAATAGGAAACAGCCTAGAAACAATTAATGTCACACAGTCAGAATATATTCTGAAATGTCTTCTGGTCACTACAAGAATAGTACTATAGAATCACACAACACCAGGTTGGAAGGGACTTCATCGATCATCTGGTCCAGCCCTTCTTGACAAAAGTACAGTATAGACAAGATGTCCCAGCATCCTGTCCGTCTGAATCTTAAAGGTGTCCAATACTGGGGGATTTATTCCAGTGGCCAGTTCTCATTGTGAAAAATTTTCCTTTTGTGTTCAATCAGAATCTCCCCAGGAGTAAGTTGTGCCCATCTTTCCTCCTCTTTTCCACACAACTTCTCATAAAAAGAAAGTCTTCATCTACTTTGTAGCTATCCTTTACATACTGGAACAGGGTGACAAGGTCTTCCCTGAGCTTTCTTTTCTCAAGGCTGAACAAACCCAGCTCCCTCAGCCTTTTCTCATAGGGCAGGCATCCCAGTTCTTTGATCATCTTTGTGGCCCTTCTCTGGACTATCTCCAGACTTTCCATTTTTGTTTTTGTATTGAAAACCAAAGGCAGCCACAGGACCCAGAGCAGCATTTATAGTCTTGTAAATGTCCTAAAGAGAGGGGTGAATATCCAGCTGCCCCCTTGACTGAAGCTTTCTGTCCTCACAGAGAGAAGAGTGAGGCAGAGTGTCTAAGCTCACGAATAGGAAGAAAGAAGGAAGGAATGGACCTTTGTTCTCAAGACGTGTTGAGGCCTGCAGAGCACTGAAATGCTTTACCACTAATGGCAGCAGAAAGCATGTGTGTTTTCTGGCAGGGGAGAGCTCTCGTGGAGGTGAAATAGAGATTTCCAGTTCAGCAGTGCCATGTGGCAACAGTGGGAAGCAAGTACAGCATCTCATTCATTAGTGTTTAACTTTGCCTCAGAAGTGCACTATAGAACTAAAGCTATCAAGAACACAAGAAAATGTCTCAGCCTGGCATGGATTCTGGAAGGGTTCCATTGGGAGTGTTTGAACTTACAGGTCAGAGTGAACCAAGCCCTCTAAAATCACATATATAATATATATGTTTTTCTATTTTTCTTACAGAGATGATTCAGGATCAGAAAATATACTGAAAAATGATTACAACTCTATTTCCTAAGTAACTTTATTCAGGCCATCATGTAAACAGCACAAATGCCTAGCTCTCCCTGTAGGATGATGCATGCTTTTCCCTGCACAGGGAGGCTTGTCATGATCAGACCCCTTGGGGCGTGCATGAAGCCCCATGAATGTCCCTAGCACACAGGCTCAGTAAAGGCTGTGGCACTGGGACAGTGAACACTGAGACAGAAGAAAGTGCCAGCTGTTTAATCATATACTAGATTAATCTAACTAGCAAACACAGTAAAAATTATTAAGATCACTAGAATACTGTTCATGTATCAGAGCAGCAGCATAATGCTCTGATTACAGATTTAGGACCCTCTTTAGGCTGTGCTTAGCCATAAACATAGGAAGACATATCGTCAAAATAATATTTTGTTGTGACCATGTAAATAAGACAAAAATGCTGACAAGCGACTGATCTTTACATGCTGACAATCATGTGATGTGGCTGAGGGCTCCAAGAAGTTCATATCCCTGTCACTTAGGAAACAGCCATTGCTTTTTCTGTGTGTTAACTCCTGACACCAAAACCTGATTCCATACAGCAAACAAAGAATCCAGCTGTAAATAGAGACTTGCCAGGGAAGCACCATGCTCAGGAGGAACAACTTATGCTTGGTTTGGGGAAGTTGTCATCTATTGATACTCCTATTGTAACAAAGGTTTTGCTGAGATTAACGCGTACACTGTGTGTGAAAAGCAGAGCCACTATAAAACTGTGGCACGGAAAACGGTAATTAAAGGCAAATTAATCCATTCTTTTGCCAATTTGTTCAAGAAACCTTAGAATCTGCCAACATTAGCAAGCAGTGCAGTGTAACAGAAATGGATCTGAAGAATGAAACAGAAAATAAAAGCTCTGGACACCAGTCTTGAGAAGTATGTATGATTCCACCAAATTAACAACTTCTACTAGAGACAGGTAAACTGCTATTGCTAGACTTCAGTGTTAGCACCCACCGGGCATATGCATTTTAGACCTTCTGGACAAAATTTTATTTGTCAGTCTAAATAGGGTAACAAGAAGAACAAACACGGCCATTTGATTTTACCTCCTTCCCTGAAGATGACAGTCAGCATCCTACACCAGTTCACACTGGAAGATCACGAGTGAACAGCCAGATCTAGTAATTCTTTTTAAACAGGAGCTTAAATTCTGAGTAACTTAAACCATGTCCATGCAAACCACATTGCTGCTAAACAGCTAATCCTAAATTATAGTACGTAACAACAGTCATTAATGACTGGAAGCTCTGATCATTGTGTTAACAGTGGGATGGAAAAAATCCAAACCACTATAGCTAAAGTAGAAAGGGGAGGAAAATGTACCTCTAAACCCTGTTGTGATCTCAACTGTCCAGAGTACAGTGGCAATCTGTGGTATTTTTGTCTTTATTTATCGGACTGCATAATCTAATTATCTCTCATTAGTCCAAAGCTGATTATTTCATTTATCTTTGTATATGTGACAACAAAAGGCTCTCTTTAATTAAGCAGATCAGCAATTAGCTGCTGTTTTATAGGCAGTTTTAAACATCCCTGTACAAATAGCATGTAGTATGATTGTAATCAGATGCTCGGGGAAGAATTGTAGATGAGGACATTTTGATTTACAGCCCCATTTAGTTTAAAGCTGCACTGGCAAGTCTGACTGCAAAAGCAAAAGCTTATGAGATATGGACAAGTTGCCAAGTACCTTCGATGGAATGAAGCTCGATGGAAGATCTGAGACAAGATCTGCCAGTGAAATTTAGTTAGATCTGCAGAACAGATCTGACTAAATGTGGGCTGACCCTGAAGAATACGGGAACTCTGCTTACATCAAACAGGACTGCTCTACTGTTTCTAGTGAAGGAGATTCGCATTCAAACTCCTAACTCAAAATCTAACCCAAATTCCACGGTGAAAGAGCAACAGGCAGGTTTGAATGTACAGAGCTCTGTTCAGCTTGAGCAGTCAGGAGTGTCTGCTGTTAATTAAACCAAAAGAATTACTTGCTATTTGTGGTGGTGCTGTTGACAGCAGTAGATACTGCAAGAAATATAAGAACAACTTCATTTGGCTTTTGAATTATCCAAAAACCAGAGCAGCAAAAGCTCTAGAGCTGGGTATGCTTCCAAGAATCTTTGGATGAATTCCCACTCCCAGAGATTCCTTCATCTCCTCTTAAGATGACCTCTCCCACTTTGGGAGTAGTTCCTGGAGAAGGAGTTGTCACTACTCCCTCCTTTCCAGTCCTGTACTACAGATGTCATAACTGAGCCAAAATGTCAAAGCAATTCTTTGTTTAACCTTCCCAATTTCTGCATTGGTTTCTTCAGCAAAAAAATTCTTGCATCCAGCCACATGTACGTGGCAGTTTGGCTTGGGGCTTGAGAGAAAAAATATGCAGAAAAGAGAGAAAAGCAGTAAAAAAGAAAGTATAATTCCTTACAGTAATTTATGAACCCCCAGTAAGTTTTAATTTAAGATGTAAGTGCTGAGATAAGCATGAAGAAATGAAGTTGGATGTCTCTGGTAGCATAGAGAGAAAGAGCAATGGACTAGAATGCAAATCTTGCACAAACTCATATTTGTAAGCACTGGTATTGTCCATTACTTGGAAGTAGCTCAATTTAAATAATCAATTTGCAAGAGAAAACTGCTGGTGCATTTAATATACTGAACTTCCCCCACTGGACTGTGCTTGTGGATCTGCTCTGCTTAAAACATGGAGAAATGGGATTAAACAACCAGAACAAAACAGGTGATCCTTTTACTACTTTGTTTTGCACACGTAATTCCTTATTTTTCACATATTACCTGGAAAATTATGTTTGCTTGTGTCGATACAATTTTCAAAACGCATTTGTTTTATTTTGTGAAAGACAATTCTTTTAAATGCTTTTTGCTTTACTGCTGAATAGCATTATGAGTTTTTTGACAGGAACAAACGGTGATATTCCAGCTAAACGTATGAGGAACTTTCAAACCTACAAGGAGATATTGGAAGAAATGGGGAGGTCCTTCAATGCCCTTTAGCTCTCTTTCTGCAGAGATTTCTCTGCACAGGACTCCCTTGCACAGTGTAATAAGCTTGGAGCAATGCACTGTTATGAGGCTGTTTACCTGCTGGTAATTGCCAATTAAGCCTAGTGTAAAAGGGTAATGGCAATTCTCTTCTGCTTGGAGAGTAAGAGGTAAAATCTTCCTTGAACAAACTGAAGACATCTGTGAAAGTCCCTGAAGTTAGTTGTGAAAAGGACATAACCTCTGAAGTATCTGCCATGAACTTTAAGGGCACAGTCCCTAAAATAGCGTATATGAAAACCATGAAGAACCTAGAGCATCTTCTCGTGCTGAGGGAATTAGTGTTGATTTTAATGAATCGGATTGTAGCAGTCTTAATCTAATATGCAGAAACAGGTAAGCTGGACAATCAATTCTCAGAGTCCTAATGCAATCCCAGCATTGGCTGTGAACATCGCTGAGAGACTTGGATGACATATCTGCACAAGGATTTTATTTAGAAGAAACAAAAACCAGCTAGTAGCACTGATCTCAACACTAATAACGGGGACAGAAAAGGCTAACAAAGACTGGCAAAACCAGTGCTAGAAGTAATTACTGAGTGGCCATTAAATAAGTGTGGATAAGACCTTTAGAACATAATTTTTTTCCTTCATATTCTGACCAAAACACATCAGAGGAGACAGTAGTTGAGCTAAATCTATTATTTGTCTTATAAAACACAGTCTTAAAATGAGAAAAAGTGTTCTTCCTCTGGGCATATTCTGAGAATATCTAGTAGGTATATTGAGAAGCAGGAAAATAAGATTAGAAAGCGAATATCATAGATGGCTGATGCGATATTCTCCATGAGATGCTAGTGGAGCACCAGGCAGGCTGGACAATCTGCAGCTGCAGACTTCCAGGAGTGGTGATACTATGCAGGACCACTGCTGTGTCACCTCAGAGGCACAGACCCCACAGTTACTGCTTTAATAAAACTGAGGTCAAAACAACAGTCCTGCCTCAGAGAGTTTGTGACCTAACTAACTGCCATTAGACACTTTCTAGAGAGAGCAAATCAGACATGACCTGAACTCGGGACCCCTACATCAAAAGGTACAAGAGACCATTGGACATTGGTGCTGTTACCCCCTTTAAGAGTCTTTTCCCTTTTCCTACTATAAAATATTGGTCAATATTCACACAAAATAAAAAAAAATCCCTGACTGAAATACAAAGTCAATATCAACTTGAACTCATCAACCACAATTACAGCTTTAAATTATAGTAGAAGGAGAAACAGTAGGTTGAGCCAAGGATTATAACTCCACGGTGTACAGCAAGAACAACAAAGATAGCATCTACTTCCATTGCAAAAAACAGTGAAAGAGCTTTGAATGGTGTCAGATCTCAGTGGACACCTTGGAATGGAAATCAGGGGTGTATCATTCCTTTGGCATACCCTTTCACTCCACTGGCTTTGGCTTCCAAGTCAAGGAAGTGGAAGCAAACCCAGGAGTCAATGTAGCAATTGAGGATTACTGAGCCTCTGCCTTGCCTGGAGTTGCTCCTCAGCTGATCCAGAGGCCAGCACCAGATCCATACTCGGCCACTCCACAGACCTATGACTCCTGCACGTTGCTAGTGAAAAACACTGAAAAGAGTTTTCAGTGTACGGTACTGCCTTAGAATATTCATCTGAATGGAGATGGTCTAGCTATGGATTTCTTGGGGCAAATTATTTTATTTATTGAGTGGCATCACCAGTTAAATAAGTTTTCTGAAGCTTGGCTACCCCTCACTTTTAACTTCTGACCATTTGCTGGCTTTTATCCCTTTGATGCATTTCCCTCTCATAAATTGCAAATGAGGAATCTTTTTGAAGTATGTGAATTTCCCTTAATGTTATTCCAGTCCACTGGGAATGTGAACATGATCCAAAGTTTGTTGGGAGTGAGAGGTTTGCCACAGCTGGCTACAGCCACATGTTTTGTCCTGCTTCATTTGCATATTCTAATTGGTACAGGGTCTCAGCAATAAGTAAATAAAAGGCTCATAGGCCTGAGATAATTTAGTGTTCTTTTTCTTTTCTTTCTTTTCCCTGAAAATTCAAAGTTTTAAGTAAATTGCCTTATTTCTGATAGATGCATTTTGCAGCACATACATTTTAGGCCCTGAAAAGTCTCTTCCAACATACAAGAACAGTTTGAGGGCTAGGGCTTACATTTGTACTTTCTCTCAATATCGCACACAACTCTTCTGCTTCCTATTTTGCAGATAAAGAAACAGAGCAAGTCATTTTATGACTTTGTCTTTAGGTTGCAGAATGGGAAAAGGAAGCAGATTTCTTTTTGTGTTCATCTCCTTCCTTCAACTTTCAGGCCTCAATTTTATCATAAATACAAAATACGTTACAGAAACCATGCACAGACAGGACTGGCATGTTTTGGCCTTTCCTCTGCCACATGAATCCGTTCAGAGCCATCCACCTGGAGTCATGGCTTGGTGTGGGAGCGTGGCCAGGTCCAATCCTTCTGCTCTTCTGACAAACCAGGATCAAGCTAACAGAGACTTTTGGGGATTTAATGGTTGATACTAACCAATGGGCCTGGGCAGGTGAGGCAGTTTCAGGTTGTGGTAACTGGTCAGAAGCTCACTTTTTCCCTCATCGGTTTGCCTAAATTTATGTCACCAACTTTTAACAGTTCTGCTTTACTGGAAAATACCTATTTCGCCCAACACTGCAGCCATCTTGAACCCCGGATTTCATGTAAGTTTTGTTTGCAATTTAAGGGTTTTTGAAAAGAAGGTAGTTTCCACAAAGCTATTTTTAGGTAGCATATGGGACTTCAGGTAAGAATTACACTGTCTCCTTTTTTCCCTTGTGCTGTTCATGCCCTCCTTACTCCAAAATTACAAACATCCGTTCATGAAAAACTCAAATCTGTTACAAATCTACTTCTTCAGAGAAAAACCTGTCAGCTTAACGCTGTAGGAAGAGAAAAAATCTCTGCTGTGAAGTGGAAAGAAAAACTGTGGCTATCAGCCGGTTGTCCGTCAAAAGGCATTAGCATTTTTTGGAACAAGCCTCACAAGCATACAGGGAACAGCTTCTGCACTATTATTCAGGATTTTGTAAGGCTTTCCTAACTTCATTTTTCATTTTTCTCACGGCTATTTTGTGAAACTGTGGAAGGGATGAAAACAGGAAAGTGCAACGTATTGTACAAATCTACTTCCACAGAAAGCAAAGGTGAATCTTTAAAGTTCTGTATTTCTTTTTTGCAAGCTAAAGTGTTTTTTTCTAGAAGTAAGATGAGCTCAGAGTTGCAACTGACACTCCCTGTAATGATTTCTGGTTCTCATACGTGTAAGCTGAGCAACATGTCTTGCTCTGCGATTGCTCCCTCTGCCAAGAAACACACACTGAACAGGCTGTCTCTCCAGTTAATACTATTCATACGATCAAACAGCAGATCAAGAGTATAATGCCTGCATAATTATGATGTAACCCATAAGACCTTAAATATTGTTTTATTCATTGGTATAAAGACAGTATTATTAAGAGTTAACTGCCAAAAAGAGCTCTGATTTCCATACTTCAAATGTCCTACAGGTGTAGTAGAATTTTTTTCTTTTTCATCAGGGCAGAGGCTTCTGACAATATCTCAGTGAAGACAGAAAAACATCTGAAGACAGACCTGATGTACAGAAGAGTAGAAAAATCCCCTGAAATAAGACCTATTAGTTAATTAGTAAACATATACTTGATGCCTCTGCAAAACTATTAAGTAAACAACATTTAGTTTCATTATTGATGAATATTCTGTTGAACTGGAGCTTCGAAAAGCACCATAGTTACTGAAAAACCATATCCTGCTTACAAAAGACCTGAGCTTCTGAGTCACACAGGCCTGGGTTTTCCACAGTACTTAAATATCTGGAGAAAGGGGTGACAACAAAAATTCCTGAGCACACCTGAACAATTTCCCTGTATTTCACCTTAAACAGATTCCCAAAAATGCTTTTCACTGAAAATGTTAAGGGAGATCTAGCACTGATCTCTTTTCTGGATGTTATTTCCCTAACGTACAGGCCTACTGAATAAATCAGCAATGCTCTCTTTGTGTATTTTTCAGTGCCCTGCAGTGATCATTGCGTGGGAAAGCAAAGATTCAAATGTTTCTTACCACCGTTACCTATGCCAAGCTTATTTGCCTGGCTTGAACAATACAAAAGACCAGAAGCTGTTTTTTTTTGTCCGAGGGGAAAGGACAGAAGTAAGCACTTTTGAAAGAGATTGGACTTGCCAGCATGTTAATATGATGACCCTCAAGTAGCTGAATAAGTTGGCCAGGTATCATACAGATTAATTCTGATCCTTCCAGCTCCGTTTTGTAAGCTCAGACCTAGAAAAGCCACCCTTTTCTGTGGTGAGAAGGTAATTAAAGCTCCCCTCTTTCAACCTTGCTGTCTCTTGAAAGCTAAGGAAACAAAGAGCAGGGAGTGGCTGCGTGATACCAACTCGTGCTAAATCTGAGTTACAGCAAATGCCTACAAATTAACGTAAATAGTATCTTGCAGGTTTCACATATAATTACACAACACAGACAGGTGGGGTGCTCTAAGGAAAGAAAATATTAACTCATTTGTATTTAACATTAGTAAACACAGGAAAATGTCCTTTCCTCTAGACGCTAATAAGGTATGTAAAATGTAAATGTGAAAACCGCCTTAGGTCTTAGGAGTCAACACTATAGCATCTTAAGTACATATGTACCTTCTTTTGTTTCATTAGTAAACTCTAGATTTATTGAATTGAAATAGTTTCAGATTAATTCCCTCTAGACTGCAAACCATGTGCTTTGTCTAACGGCAATCGGAGCCTGGGAGTTCTAAGCCTATAAACCTAAAATTCAGAGATTTCATTATGGGAAGTGCTATATAGCAGTACTGAAAAATTCAACCATCTTAATTGTATGAGCTATTACCTTAACTTACAAAGCATTTCGTATAGTCTGTCTGTTCCTGTATTGTATCTCCCAAAAGACTGCTGTAAGTATAAAGGGCTGGATGCATTCACTTGAACGGTGTATTTTTCAGCCATGTATTTCTTCAGAAATGGTATATTTTGTATTATTGTGTGGTGCATCCTGCATAGCAACTCTGTAGTTTATTGATTCAATTGAATTGTGCAAGACTGAAATTCTAAACCGTGCTTTTTGCATTGATCCTTAAATCGTGTCATTAAAATAAAACTCAATGATGTTTTGAATACACTGATCCTAATAATTTTGCTGCTTGTGAAGTTCCATTGCAGCACCAATGAGTAATGGCTCCTGAAGAATAAAATAAAAATCTTCCTGAAACACAATTGTGTCCAAACCATTTGCAAGCTGCAGAAACCAATTACAGTAAAATTCTGTGTTCTCAATCAGGCTCCGTAAAAAACACTCCTGCGCTAAGAGATGCTGGGTTATTTATTGTGGGAAGTTACTGAATGCTTAACTATGCAGATGAAATTCTCCTCATTCTTTTCTACAAGGCAGCAAAATAAATAACAGCTCACAGTTCCCAAGGTAGACTTGTTAATCGGTCCAATATTGTTCTAATTCTCCTCGTAGCTAACTGAATTGGAGCATGTAACTGGATAAAATGTGTCTGTAGATACCATGTACTTATTCCGATTACTATTTGGTTGATTGATGACTTTCTGATTTTTTGAAACAATGCCAGCACAGTGGCCTCTTGGTAGCTGAACACATGACTGCTGTTTGTTGTTCTTTGGGGGGACTGCAATGCGAGGTCTGGCTCAGTCATTTTTAAAATCAATACTTGCTCTCTGAGCACGGGATAATTTAGAGAACATAATTCAGAATTCTACCTTTCAGCATGTATCCTCCATCAAAGGGGGATTTTTGTCCAGAGTCAGCACAAAGGCTACATGACCCAAGAACGCACAGATAAGGTTAAGAAAGAGAGGGAAAGCACATATTTTTTTCAAACCAAAGCATCACTAGCCACACGTGTAGATAAAGGTGTCTTTTATGTATGTGCACATATAGCACGTGTGTTCCTCCACGATTATCAGCTGGAACTGGATGCTTTAAATAAACTCCAAGTTTTGCTTCCTCTCATGCCTTCCCCACGCACCGTGCCACCCCACCCCACCCCCCCCCCCCCCGCCTTGTTTTGGCCATTTGTGTATTATCTCACAGTTTCTGAAGCAAGACCCTACTTCACTGTGAAGACTGAAGTGTGTGAAAATGGGACCTGAAAAGCCTCTGATGGGCTGGTGTTCAGCCTTCCTGATGCTGCAGTTCTGAAAAAGTGGAAGGATTTCCTACACCTGCATTAGTAATGTTCCACTCTCAGCAGCAGAGATTTGAATCAAATTGCTGCATTATTAAGTCAGTGCAGTTTTGCATGTGTAAATGGAGAATAACAGAGATCCTAATCAGACCCACTGGGTTTTGGGTACTGACTGAACTCCAGTGTTATCCATTTTAATCTTTATGGATTAATCTTCGCATTTAAACAGTCTGGCTCTACATTATGCCTCCATTTCATCTTCCATATCCCTTCCATTAAAAACTTTATTTCCCAAGCTTTTTTGGACCTCAGTGGCCCTCTGAATCCTCTCCCTACCCTTAAAAAAACAAGTTCTCTTTACACTTTCTCTTCCCACTTTCTTCACCCTGCTCCTAAGCTGCACACCCCCAGAACTTCCTATTTCCCACATCAGATACATTCCTGCTTGATTTCCCTCTTTCCTCCCACATCAGAAACTTATGTTTTGACAGGGGTGCTGAGGTCAATAGCACCTTGTTCATATTTAAAACGTTCTTTATCTGCTTTTAAACGTTGAATGTATTTTAACTTCTCAATATAGAAAAGCTCAGACACAATCCTTCTGCCTATATTCCCTCCAACTTGGAGGACAGTGAACCTCTCTGCAGCCTGGAGAAGAAAAGGCTGCGTGGGGACCTAATAGCAGCCTTCCAGTGTCTGAAGGGGGCCTATAGGGATGCTGGGGAGGGACTTTTCATCAGGGACTGTAGTGACAGGACAAGGGGTAATGGGTTCAAACTTAAACAGGGGAAGTTTAGATTGGCTATAAGGAGGAAATTCTTTCCTGTTAGGGTGGTGAGACACTGGAATGGGTTGCCCAGGGGGGTTGTGAGTGCTCCATCCCTGGTGGTGTTCAAGGCCAGGTTGGATGAGGCCTTGTGTGGGATGGTTTAGTGTGAGGTGTCCCTGCCCATGGCAGGGGGGTTGGAACTAGATGATCTTGAGGTCCTTTCCAACCCTAACTATTCTATGATTCTATGATTCTAAGCTCCCATTATAATTTCAATTTTCTTCTTCTGTTTTCATTCTGTTTGCTTCTACCTCCTGCAAAAGGGGCAACTTCCAGGTGTATCCAAACAAAATTTGCAGCTTCTCTGTTTTGTCACAGCATCCCAAGAAAGCAGAGGGATCTGTCACAAAAAGCCATCTGACTTTTAGACATTTTCTCATGTCAGTAACATAAAAAGTGGCATTTAAAATTTCTGGAGGTCTGGGGAAAAAAGTGTTTAAAGTCTGATGCCTCACTGAAAGCCTAGTAATTAATTTTAAACTCCTCATCCACATCCAGATTTTTTTACAAGGAAAATATTTGTTTTGATTCTTTGCAACACTCATTTGACTTCCACTTGAAAAGCCATAGATGGCAGCAAATTATCTTCAGCAAGCTGAGTTTTCAGATCATTCTCCTTTAATTGTATGCTTCTTTTGATAGAAATAGAATTAAATACGACACAAAGCAATGGAGAAGAGTGACAACAACAGATAAATGATTTCAACTACATAAAAAATAATGAAAAACTGTAATTTCTCTCATTCATTTAATGAGCCCTCAGCCAGTTATTCAGTGTGGACCAAACAAATGAAATCCACTTGGGACAGAAAAGTTTCAATCTCTGCATCCATTCTAAATTATTTATGAGCATTATCAGGGCTGTTTCATACCATACACTTTACTGGATGCCTATAGCAGCAGCTGCAGCACTGGAGCTCTGCAAAGTGGTTTCCCTTTTAACTTTTTCCACAGCTTCCTGAAAAGGTCACCCTTTTGGGCTCAAATTTCTAGTGCCTATAAGTAAATTTTAAATAGGAGATTTCAACCTTATACTTTGAGTTAAAATCTATTTGTTCTGGTTTTAAAGAAAATCCTTATTATTCTTGTCTAAGGAAGGGCATAATACAAACATCCAGGTCCTTCATAAAAATTTGCATTTTCTGAATCATATATCCAAGTTTTGCATCCTAGCATAGACATCTTCCCAGGCTTGCTTGATGTTTTCTGCAACAAAATAGATGCAAATTTCTACCCAATCAAGGCTCAAAATAAAACGTGGTTAAATACAGGAGTAGAAGGAAGGTACCCAACTAAACCCAAAGAAAAGAGTTTAAAGCACCAGTTTCCATGTCACTGACGCTTCTTTCTCATTCACACTCTGCAGCCTGAATGCCCTGGGTATCACTTCTCAAGTGAGGTTTGCTCTTTCACTGCGGAAGAAAAGGTGAGTATTGCACACAGCTTGGGTTTTGCAAGGTGTGGAAATTTTCATGAAAGCAGGGGAAGGGGTTGGAATTTCCTGGCTTTTCTACAGATGCCATTGGAACACGTACATTTTAAAGTCAAGCTGTCACCTTTTGCTGCACTTCATCTGACTTGGAGAAATGCAACAGCAACAAGGAAGCCTTCCACCTCATTATCTCTTGTCTCTGGTATGGTATGATACAAAACCTACATTTAAATTACAACAGCTTGAAAAAATTACTGAATGCTTTCCCATGTTTATATATACATTGATAAAACAAACAAAGAAACCACAAGAAGAAAAAGTGGAGGATCAGGAAGAAGGCCAAGTTCTCATCTTTGCACCTGAGGACACCTGAGCTGTTATCGAACAGAATAGAGGCAAATAGATATTCTGTGTCTGTCCCGATCAGAAGGGAAATGGGAACATGCACTGGAAATCTCTGATTGATTGTGCTTACCCGCATTTAGCAGAATGAAATAGGTAAAACGTTGCACATAGACATGCTACAACTTTTACAGTAATTTTTCTCCGAGTGAAAATAAAACATAACCTGGAACAATTACTTAAAAAATTAACAGTAAGGATAAAAATCACCTGACATGAAAGATTTTATTAGTACTATTTGATTACAGCTTTTATAGCATATTATTTGAAATGGATAAAAGGGATAGTGTCTTTTCATACTGCATGTGCCTTGGATTTTCTGTTCTTTCTTGTACATTTACAGGTACTAATCCAGACACCTCCACACCTAACTTCTCAGCAAAGGAGAAAATACTCAGACATGCACCTGCAGAGCAATTTTCTGTCTTTAAGCTGGAAGTACAAATTATATGACAGAAAGATGGGGAGGTTGCAGATTTTTGACAAGATTTTATTTAGAATATATACGATTATGCACATATTCTGAGCTGGAAATTATCTCATTTATGAGAAATAACACCTCTGGCTTCACTGAATGTAAAGCAAAGGGTTTGTCATGGTGTCTTCACAAGAGGCATCTTAGGAAACACAGTATCTTTAACAGCAGGGTGCTGAAAATTCTGTAATACTTAATACTAAGATATTGTTTAAAACCTTCACAATTATAATATCCATATCATGATTTTATAAGCTATACACAACTACTTTTGTACTGTTTCTTTTGGCAAAGCTATAATTATGAGAACAAAGACTGTAAAACTGGCATTTCTTCATCCTCCTTTACATTATTTATTTTCTCCTTCTTTAACCCATTCCATTTACTTGCTGTGGCATGGGCAGCTGGATGCCTATTCAGCTTATTTGAAGAGCCTGGACTAAATGTTTATTTATGCTTATTCAATGAGCATGGAACCAAACCTCCCTTTGCCAAACTGTTCTTACCTCCTCTCCATTGAAACCTTTCCCTTTGCTGATTTATCCCGCCAAATTTTAGATGCCTGAGTGCCAACTTCGGGACCCCAGATGTCCTAAGCTGTATCTATAATCAGGTCTTAGCTACCCTGAATCCAGCCCCCTGTGATGGCAGCTGAAGAGCTATTGAAATGCCATATGCCTGCGGGTTCAAACAGAGACTACAGCTTGGGTTGGTTGTTTTTTCATCCCTTCTAGCAAGGTCAGAGAAATTGCCATCTTGTGAACTTGTGTTTCTGTTTTACACAACTGTTCTGGAGCTTAAAGGACAAAACCTCCTTGGACTATCTCCCTTTTCCTTACTTCATGTGTGTGGGTGGGTGTGGGTGTGGGTGCCACAGAGCTGTTCTCACAATCCTGCTGCTTGTATACAGCAGGATGCGGGAGCAGAGTGTGTGCTGTGACTATCTATCTTGACAGTTGGGCTAATATTTTCCAGAACAACCAGCAGAACAGATATGTTGGTGTTCTTTCTATCTTGGGATAATGCAGCCCAACTACTGACAGGCACCCTGGAATTAGGGACAGGACACTGAGGTTTTCACCTTCAGAGTACACATATGAACCTGGTTCTGGCAACACAAAGAAGATCTTGTAGCTGTCCAGTGGTCTGCAACACATGAAACAAGTAGCAGTGATATAGCCCAGCGCTAATGCAGTCAGCTTGGTATTTTCTGCAACATTTCTGGAACAGCAAAGTCCCAGATCAACATAAAATACTGTGTCAAAATTTAGTTTTGGTCTGGGTCCCAGATTAGAGATATTTTGTCAGAATTAACTCCCCTGGCATGTCCAGGACAGGATTTTGCAGATCTCTCAGCAAGTGCACATGACATTGAAACTGGGTACGAGTCATTCCTCCCTCTGCTGTGAGAATAAGAGTGGGGAGTGTCTTAAGAAAGAGAAGAGCAGACTGTTAATGTGTAAATGGATATTATTCCAAGAGCATCTTTGAACTTGCTGTGCTCCAGATTTTGGGTCTGGAACAGAGAGAGTCCTCAAGAGAGTATTGGTATCTGCACATCCATGAAATTGGAGAATCCAGTCCTAGCTTTTAAAAGAGCCAATAATAATATGGCCCTGACATCCTTGAATTTTTAAAAGTCAGGAAATAGAAGGGGATTCACATTTTGTTTATGTGATCTTTCTTTGGCGCAGTGGGTTAAACTAAACCAACCTCTCAACCAAAGAAGCACTCAGTCTGGTGTCTTTGAATCTGTCTTAAGAGCAGATTCACAATCTAAACGTACAAGTTATTTTTGAAAGGAATGCATACATTAGAGTGTTTTTTTCAGCTTTTCCTAGTCAGATCAAATACTGTTCAGTAACATTGGTTTCCCTACCAGATATTCTGTCAGAATTCCTTCACAAAAATAAAATCCGCAGGAATTATAATACTTTTATAGAAGTCATGTCCCCTTTAACAAATTGATTTCTATAACCCTCTATATTTCATTAGAATTGTTTTCCTTTAAGTAATTTCATAATTCTCTGTTAATGAGCAAGTGAAGAGTGTTTTGGATTAGATAGCATGTGATGTCTAAACCACCAATCACTTCCCTACACCTCCTATCTCTCAAACCACCTGCTAATCATAACAATTGCTAATTTGAGTCCTTTTAGCCATTTCTGGTGTCAGTGACAACGTGGCGTAGCCTGCAATGGCCATTTGGCCACTCTCCCACCCACCTCAGCGCCTGCCGCTGCTGCTGCCCATTTTGGGCTCTATTGTTCTCTGCCTCTGCTGACCACAAGCAATTCCTTCTCGCCTAATCTCAGGGGAATCTCTGCCTTCACAATGGGGGCAGGGCCATTCGCTTTGTGTGCAAGATAATCTTTTATAGAATTGTTCTCAAACAGAGACACACACACACTATCCTGTTCACGCTCTTTCTGCTTCTGAAAGGCTGATGAACAGCAGTGGGAAGGTTTAAAAAGCAGATAGGAAGTGTTAACTATCTCTGGTTACCCGTCCCCTTGATATGCACTTAAAAATACATATGGATGTGGCTAAATGTGGAAATAACTGGTTTAAGTAATGGTTGTTATTTTCACACTCTCCCTAAGATTAAACCCAGCAGCCCTTAGAATATACCTTGTGGCTACAAACTGATAACAGATAAACAAACAGTTCACTGGATTTGGATTTTATAAATACCTATGTGCAAAAACCATACTGAGATGGAGCAAGTGCTTCCCACAGTATTTCAAAAGAGAATGGAAAATCTAAGGTGATCTGTTAAAGGAAGCAGAACTGACAGCCCCTGCGCTCAGCATGGTATCTTCCTGCTTTATGAATGCTCTTCTTCCCCAGCTCACTCTGAACAGAAAACAAAATTTACTCGATTTCCCTGTCTGAACTGCTGAAATACGACTTTGTACTGGGCTTTACCTCTAGTCCCCCCCTCTGAAGGATTTAAAGCCAGTCATTATATTACAAAGCAGGTTGCAGGAGAAAAAAAAATAAAGGTAGAGTGTGCTGACCACCTGCTTTAATAAGGGTAGAAAAATATGTAAATATTATTGTTCTTTACACTGCAATGAATAAAGACATAGAAAGAATGTATCCCTGCTGCCTATGACAAGGATGACAATTTTAGGTATTTCTTTCAGCTTTTAAAATTGCTTTTGTGATTTATTCCAATCCTCTGCCTGAGTGGAGTACAGAATTATCTGCGAAAACAGCATCAAGCAGACATTTCTTCTTGAAAATATTCACACTTGACTTTACTGAAGGAGCAAAGAAAACGCTCAGAAAAATCTCAGCTCTGTCATTATGCTTCGTCCTGCTGAAAGCTCTCCTCCTCCACCTCCTCGGAGTGCAGCCCGCGTAGATGGCTCCCTCTAGGCTTTGATACCCAACACAGCAGGAGGAAACGCCGGCGGATCAATAATCCAACCCTACATCTGCCCATGTCCAAATCACAAAGCAACAACAAACCCCCGAGAAGATCCATCCAGCTCGAGGGAAACGGTTGGTTCTTTGCGGGAATTGCAAAGCCAAGCAAAGACCACAGGCTCACCAGTGCATGAAACAGGGATGTTACAAAGATTTTGGAATATCTTCTGAAAAAAGTGCTAAATACAGAGGACGTCAAAAACAAATCTAACATGTCTGTCTGCCCCCTGGGACCAAGTCTGCTTGCCCTGGTAGGCGCTGGATTCATGCTCTGCAGCCAGTGCTGTAGTCACTCCATGCTTTGTTGTACTGCTGCCTTTCATTACTCTCTGCTTTAGCCAGGTGGTGAGGGCCACGCTCTGAAAAGCTCCCTGGGGTCCATGTTGTCTAATAAGTATGGATGCTGCCTGAGGCAGTTGGCTAGGTCCCTGTTTCTAAGGCCCAACAAACTCAGCTTTATAATGATTGGCAGATTTGGGGTTGAAGCATGGCTTCTGACATGACATCGTAATTCATTCCACCGAGCTCTTTAACGTGTAAATTACCTGAGATATTAGGGAGTATTTTACTTTTAACCCTCACATGCTTGCATGTAATTTTGTTTTACAGCCGTGACAGCGGACTATGGCAAGTTTTTACAGATGCAGGACAAACAGAAAGGCAGCCCTAGGTAGCATGTTTTGTTACACCCTTTCTCTGTAAAACACAGCACAGTAAAGAACTTCAACAGTTTAAATCAAGCTCAACAAAATGTTACAGATGTCACATGAATGTCGGACCTCAAACCTGGTACTTAATCACTTGGCTCAAAAGTAGCAATTTTGCAGTGGTTTCTATAGAGGAACAAGCTGAAAGCACCTCACAGTCACAAACCCATCCTTTACAGCACAGCATCAATCTAGTCTGCACCTTTGCATGGCTTCCTCTGCTGAGCTCAGTTATGAGAAGAAGTTGTAGATGCTGCTGTGTACATAAACATAACTATGCACACAGACCAGGACTTACCATGCTACTCCCTGCTCACTGCCACAGCTTTCATATGGAACAATAAGTAAAGCAAAATTAAGACTATCCAGTGTTAGCTGATGTACAGTAAGATATGATTATCTTAAGACTGGGAAAACAGACAACGTATTTTGTATCAATACTTGAGTTTTATCAGAGTGTGGTATATTTTACATAAATTGTTGTCCCAAAACCCATCCAAGCTTTGCCATGGCTAGGTTTCAAAGCTTGTCTTTAAAAAAAGCATCTGGTTTTGAAAATCAGCTTTAAAACGGTGTTTGTAATAATGATTTCAAGGATGCTGTCTGTGTTGCTTTGACCAGAGCAGCCTAATTTTGCCACGTACACACGCGCAGGTGGGAAGAGAAGGGGCTGTAATACATATGTGAGGCAGGCTCCTGACTTTCCTCCCCGGTGCCTCTGCCCACAGCATGGGTCTCTGCTGAATACGTGGAAAAGCCCCTTGTTTTCCATAATTACTGCAAAATAGTTGATATTTATAACTTGTAGCTGCAGAGATTTTTCAGGTTACCCAACATTAGCTAGCCTGGCAGCCATTTCATTCAGTGCTGAGTGCTTTGAAAAAATATATCCTGAGAGTGCTGGACTGTCCTGGAGTTTCTCCGATGCCAACAGAATTGGGAAGGATTTAGAATCCGGTAGAAGGTGGCTAGTGAACTGAAGCTGAAATAAAATAACGGAGCCTATTTTGAGGCATTTCTAGAAATTGGCGTCGCTGCAAACGTCTTTTGGGCACCCTCATTCACGATGGCATAAGATCACTGCCAATTTACACAAATTCCTTTATGTTGGACTTCAGCAGGAAGCTTTTGGCCTGGATATTACTGAGTTAGCTTTAATTTTTTCCCTTCTCCCCAAAACCACCAGTGCTCTCATCCTTTGCTCATGTGCCGCTAATCCTACTTTCCTCACTTCTTGGTCCTTGTGAAAGTTTGCCATTTGTAATGGAAGCCAAAATAAATGCAAACTGTATTCAGACTTTGTTACAAAATCTTTACATGGTCCCAGCTGAAAACAACAGGCACAGAGTAAAATGCCAACTCCTCCCTCCCGTAAAGCAGTGAACATCTTTGCGCTATAGTGAACAGATGCTTTTGGGATTGCCTTTGTTCATCACAAACCGTCCTTTGCAATAGTTCCAGCACTGGGCAGCTCCAGGAGCTCCAAGAATAATAGTGCTCTCGAAGATCCCATTTAATTGGAATACAGTGAATCTTCCACAAGTATCTCACGCATTTCACTATAAAGTGTCAATACAGGATAAAAGAAGTGAAAACTTGCTCTGAAAACCAGATAATGTTTGTATGTGTCTGGCACCAACAGAGCCTTCAGTCAATATTAAATACCAGGCCAAATTAATTTATTTTTTATTCACATTACACCTAAACCGATTGCAGCAGCAATTCTTCTGGCCGTGGTTTAAAAATAACACACACTGTCTCTTCTCACTACACTTTGCTGCATATCAAGGTAAAGAGCTTCCCATAATTACACTCAGGTAAGTACACAAGATAACCCTTTTGTTGATTTTGAGTGGAAAACCAGCTTTAAGGCTGTTTATGAGATGACAAGACAGTTGCTGAGCTCTCTCCTTTGACCGTGCCAGGCACTGCAGATGTTCAGCGGGCTCAGGAGTGGTTCCCACCCTCACCCTGTCAGGAGGCTGAGGGGAGATTTTCCCCTGCCCACATCTGAAACACTTCATTTTTTTCTTTGTCCATGTTTTCTTGTATAGAAAACAAATTATTTTTTAGTCACCCAAAGCAAGGTTTTTCATTTTAACAGGGCACATTCTGTATTGCTGTGAGGCTGAGGAAAACATTGGAGTTGCAATGGCTCAATACTTGGTGGTAAGAGAGAGTTAATCAGTGCTGAGCCAATATTTCAATATAATGTTAGTGGGCTTGGTGCTATTTTTAGCCGCTCTGCCAGCTGTACTCATTGTAGTTCCTGTGGCTATTTTTGACAGAGGTAGAACATTATCTCTAGTTACCTGGCCAAATTCTTATTCTGGCAACTTTATCCTCCCTACTGAAACAACTTGCATAATGCAAATAAACACGTTCCTGTTCCTTCTTCAGTAGCACACAGCAATATTACACTTCAGGAGAAGCCGATGTACCTTTCTTCCACAGATGAGAGCTGCCTGGGTGGTGGGTGATGTCACTTGGCATTCTGACAGTGGGACCTATGGAGGTGGGGATATTGCTGTGCATCGCAGCATCACCGTACTCCAGAAACCCTGCCAGCCCATAATGTTATTGAGGGCAGATTCCAAGTAGTGTCTTGCCTGGTCCCCTCTGCCTATTCTAATTACGAACGACTTGGGAAAGCAATCACATCTTCTCATGCACATCTTCACCACCACAGCATGCATTGCCAGCACTCGAGATAGGACAACATTTTTTTTTTCAGCTCTTTGCTTTTGCTGAACCCACTGCCTAAACAGGACACAATTCTTTCCTGTGTTTACAAGGCCTTTTTTTTCATCCAACGCATACCTCAGCCATTGAAGTCATATATCCCTGATGTTTAACTATTAGATTAGAAAGTGGAACCTTCCCAAGTAATGTGAACATCCTGTGGCATTTCAAGATAAAGTTTTGAGCCAGCAGTTAGACATTGTTGCTTTAATAAGCTGTACTGCATTACAGTAAAATGGAGTATAGATTTGAGCATACCCTTGTCACGAATATAGTCTTGCTACCAAATGATTTCAAGCTCAAAGTCCTTCAGATTTTGCTTTCAAGTCAGACTATCCCCCCAAACCAAACCACCTGACTAAAGCACTGCTCTTTCCCTTGCTTTCTCCATTTTCCTTTCATGACACAATACAGGCATACTACAACAAATGCTGTACACCCTCTCCCTCCTTCCCTTTTAGTGGGAGAACCACTTCTTTTCTGAAAGATCAACCACCTAAGGCTCATTTTCAGCACGAGTATGTGTGGTTCTCTCCTTACTTTGAAGGATACGAGGGAACGCTGTATTCACAGGTACACTGAGCACAAAGATATCTGAGGGAAAAATGATCTGTAAGTCTGTCAGCCATTTAAAGAAAAGGAAAGCATTTAATTATAATTTAACTGCAGAGGCATTCCATGTGTTTTAACTGCAACAATAAGGAAGAAAACTTTCATTGCCAGGCTCTGGGATTCAGCTGTGCATCTTTCCTTAACGCTAATAGGACACTCTGCTGTTTCTGCCCACCTAACACTGAAAAATTACTCAATAAAAATTACTTGTCTGGTGCAATTATACCCTCATCTTTCAATTAGCATTCTCTCTAGTATTTAGGGTGGGCTTTAGGAGCCCAGCAAAGAGAGATTTCCTGGCTGAACAAAGTCATCTTCTTACCAAGTAGATTGCTTAGCTTCAGCCTTTCAGTGAGCACAGGATCCCGAAAGCATTTCATCCTCATTAGTGAATCACAGCACTGCTGGTGAAGTGTGAATGTGGATGCTTTGGTCTGCTGGGAAAGGGGAGCTTAATATTGAATAAACAACTATCCGGGGAGAGGCAAAAGAGCCTAAAAGGAGCTTCTAGGGCAGAGGAGGGCTAAAGCCAAATATTTTTATTGGTATCATTTTTCTTTTAAAAGGGAATGAGCCACTTAAGTGTTTCCTTTGATTTGTATTTGGCTGAATGAATTATTGTCAGAGAGAGAGAGAAATGCCTGTAATGCAATCCTGAGTGGTGAGGTACACAGCACATATAAGAAAATACCAGGGTCCTTAAAGGCGGTAATGAGCACAGAGCAGCGCTTGCATACATGAATCCCTCTCTGACACTCTGAGCAAACTGAAATGTCTAACAAAACCACCACCAAGATTCTTTTTACATTCCTCATTTTCTCCTATTTTGAATCATTTCAGGCTGAGTAAATATTTTCTTTCATTTCTTGGCATTTTGAACAAAAGTACTCTGAGAAAAAAAATGCTTGTCCTCAGCAGCGAGGAAGGTGTGGTGGTGGCATGGAGACAGCTCCTGGGGGAGCTGGGTGAAGGCAGCGCCATGGGGAGAGAGCCCAGGGACCAGTCCCTGGGGCTGCTCCAGGGCAAGGACAGTGACTTGTCCTCTCACTTCCCAGGAGAGTGGCTCACCCTGTTCTCACAGAGCCTTTTGAACTGAGGTCACTATGATCTCACCTTTCACAACTTTTTTTCTCTTGTATAAGTAAGTATATTAAGACAGGCAGAGGCATTCCTGTCCCCTAAGCTAACTGAGGATCTTGCTTAGCATTATCCTCTCTCTTTCTCTGGCTGGACGAACGCTTGGACATTTTCACAAAGCAGTGATCAGCGCTGCCATCAAAGTTTTAAAACAGACGGGAGCAATTCCATGCTTTACAATCTGTTTGTTATTGAGAAAAACCCCAGCATTTATGGACAGAAGAAGACAGGGTAAGAGTCAATGTACAATGCAGTTTGGAACACTTACAAAACTTTTCATCAGTTCAAGGTTTGTTGGCTGTTTTAACATTGTTAATTAACAGTGAATGAGAGTGGCAAGAAAATGAACAATTCCAGTAAATCCTGATGCAATGAAGAACTTCAAAAGATTCTTGCTAGATTTTCTAATGTTTCAGTTTTAAACAAAAAACATGTCTCTAAAATCAGATTAAACCAGGGCTGGTATTTTACCACCTATTGTGCCCATCAAGCCCTGAAATCTGTCCCACAAAGCCCCGCTCTGAATGCGAATTGCTTTCACCAGCAGCTGAAGTTGTTTGATACAGGAAGAGTAGTGCTGGATCAGCCCAACAGAGGGCAATGAGATCCATGGACCTGAAGCTGCTCCACACCTCACAGAAGATGGTAAAGCTGATCACAGCCCATTCACTTAGAAACTCCTGCCACTGTTTTCAGTGTCATGCTTCTATTACACATAGTGCTGCCTAACCCAGAGAGAGAAGGAAGGGAACAAAGCATGACTGAGGGAGAAGAGTGCCATTAGATATCTTCAAGGAGTACTCACATAGCTGCATTGCTAATGTTGGCTCCTGTGTTTTGGGTGGGGTTTTGTATTTGGTTTTGACCGTCTACATTCGCTTTCAGTTCTATAAACTGAGAATCTTGAGAGAGGCCAATCTGCCAAGCACATCTGACATGAGGGGTCAGAAGCTGTGGGAGTAGCATGAGGGCCCCTTATTTGGTTAATCAGCATGCTACACATTTTGCAATGGGGCCTCTTAGGGTACTCTGCCTTGGGAGCATGTCCAGCTTGCGCAGGCAAAGATCAGCTCTGTCAAGCTCACACTGTTTTTAAGAGCTGTATGGGTTATAATAAGCACATCTTTGCTGAATAATCTTATTTTGGTTGCTTTTCATTTTACTTTTGGTCTGTCTGATAGCAGGAGGACCAAATGAAGATTAAAATAGGGTATTCTGGAAACAATTCACATCAAGATGGAATGGAGAATCTGGGAATTATCAACCAAAGCCTATTCTTAGGAATTCAGTATGCCAGTTCATGTCCCAGTCATGCTCAATGTTTCTATAACCAAATTTACTTCCCAGTATTTATTTAAACACAGCATCCAGATGCTACATGCAGTTCAGACTCTTAGCACTAATAGACTGTGGCCTTGGCAAAACCATATTAACAAACTTCATTATTTTGCAAAGTACTCTGCATTCCTACAGTGAAACAGAACAGCAGCAAAGCCCAAAATTCAAAATACATGTATGGAAATGAGTGATGCTTTGTTCAATTGGTAGTAGGTAATTTCACAGATATTTAACTTTTCTTTTATTGTACATTTCTCTCAAAATCAGTATCCCAGAAAACGTGAATTAACAAGCATCTGTATGGTGGGAGGATGACCACACAGTGATTTCAAAATCATGCTCTCATTACTGCTAAAAATATAGTTTGTTATCCCAAGAAGGGATGTAACACCTCTGTAATTAGGGACTGCTCTGGCCTCAGGGGAATCCTAATAAAGCAAATTTCATACATTGATGTGCTTCCCATTGCTTCATTTCTTTGTTCTATCACCCTGTTGTTAATAACACCCTGCAGCAAAAAATGTTCATGAAGCCAAGAGCTGTCCAGATAAGAGAAAAGGTCATGATCCCCCTAGTGCGCGTTCATCAGTGAATGGACACCAATCTGAAAATAAGAGGATGCCTGTCAATATGGAATGGAAGGCAGCAGCATAACATCAAATTAAAGCCAACGAATGCTCATACAGTTGTACTGGGCTCCAACCTTAACCAAAAATCAATAGTCAACAAAGTATTACAATATGAAGTGACTGAATCACTGGGGAAGGAGGTGGCAGAGGGAGGAAGCGCATGAAAGCTTTGCAAACATTATTATACTTATATACACATATGCACACAGATGATGGAGAAGATGATGCTCTGTTGCCTCTACATTTCAGCAGGAAGCAGAGCCTTGGCTACTAGGGCGTGGAAATAAGGTACAAGGCTCCAGTGATCCTGGTATTGCTAGCGGAGGATGCAGCAGGTACACCCCTCCTCTTATACAAGGTTCTGAAACCAATAAAATGTATTACATGTAGCCTTCATGTTTGATCACAGCCCCCAGTACTAGGGGTGACTGCTGATCATAAGTCATGTATATTTTATGGCAATTCCTTTGAATAATCACAGCAGTAGTAAAAATTTCACCGGACAAGCAATGTCAGATGACATTGTGGGAAGTGGGGATTTTTGCCAAGGAAGGGATACAATGAAAATAGTGGTTTGCCTTTGATCTTTTTTGGTAGGGTATGTTTGCAGGGAAAACCATCATGCCATTACTTTACAGATAAGACATCACTCATATTCCAAAGAGTTCGCCTTAAAAACCTCTACATTTATCAGTAAATCTATGAACAGCAAAACTGTAAATTTCTATCTCGAAGTCTAACTTTTGGAATTCTGTGCTTTAATATTAGGTTACTGATAGCTTATTCCAAAACCACTCCCAGGCGGTTAGGAAACTCCCAAAAGCATCAGTGGAATTTGGTTCAGGCCCTAGAGACATGGGGGATCACTCCATTCCTAACTACAGTCAATGTTCAAATTAAAAAGTCTTTATTTTTCCCCATGATTTCCAAAAGGAAGAATTAAAAACTACAAAATGTCTGGAAAAAAAAAAATACAAACCCATGTAGCTATCCATAGGCTAGTAACTGGTTTTTAACCTGAGAAGCTCAGAAGTGAAAGAAAAGCAGGGAATTTCCTATTTCTACATTGTTTTGTGGTGAAACAAATCATTTAAGCAGTGAGCTGGCCCTCTGGTTTGGTAATCTTCATTTTGCCCCACTGAACGTACAAGATTAATTTTGCTGCCTGAAGGCCACCCTGCACATAAATAGGCCTGATGTTGGAAAATGACCTTAATTTTATCCATCAGTTTTGTACCCAGAGTAAGTACAGAAGCACTTTATAGCCCTCAGACATCTGATGACCAGATTAAACATGCAAATCAGATAGCTGGACATCTACGCATGATTAATCATCCCTTACTCTATAAACCTGCACAAATAATTAATTTTAAATTTTACCATAATTTCTAAAGATAAAATACATAAACAAATTCAGAGGCTGCTTTTGGGCACTTCTAAAATTCCCAGAATGTACATTTATAGCTTATCAGAGAAGCAGGGAAATTTAGGATCCTTCTGGGGTTTCAGGATGAGTTGCAGAAAAAGTCTGAAGCAGGCATTAACTAGGATAGGGCCCAGCTGTTCCAGACACTGCACAAACCATGCAGTGAGCACCTTAGATCAGATTATGAACTAAAAAGAAAGACCTAGGTAAATATATGACAAGAAAAAAGAAGACTGCAAGGAAGACATCCCAAAAAGGGGAGAGTAGGTGCAAAGGAGATCAGATCCACTGAACTGCGTTATTACAGTTGTTTCTTTCCTTCCCCTTTAAAAATGCCTTGTATTAAGTATTTTGTTGAGGGAAAAATTAAGACAGTGTATTTACTCTTCTGCTTAATTGCAGGATGGGATGAAGAAAACAGAAGTCAGTCTCATTTCCAGAACCACAAATGAACAAACCTATGCTTAGGTACAAACTTTGTTATCTGACCTCCACACTTGCTTGGTGCTTTATGGGAGAACTATGTTGTAGCCTTTTCTTATTACCCAAGCTATAAATTTACAGGACAATTATGGGCTGCATCCTACAATGCACTGTCAGTTCCAGTAACACAGGGACTCTCATCAACCACTTTTTGTTTGGTTTGTTTCTTCTGGGAACCTTGGGCTCCTCATTTTCAGGGCAAACTCTACCTGGAGCTCAGGGTGTCTCAACAGCTGCATCGTAAGCAAATCCTCAGGTTTATTACGCTGCTAATTAGGGTCATTGCCCACTAATAATTTAGCCAATAATAGGATATTTTTTAATCAGCCAGCCATTGCATTTATTATTTCGTTCGGCTGAAACTGTAATAAACACCATGAAATACTTTAATTTATGATACTTCTACCCGTCATAAAAGCATTTAACCTGGCCCTAAATTTTCTTAATGGTAGCTTTCATTTCTATTATTTTAGCTCTTTTAAGACTCTATAATACATGTTTCTAGTAGGTAGACTTCACTGTCATTTAGTGCATTAGCCTTGGTTGCCAAATCCACTCCTGAATAAAAATGTGTGTTTCATTCTCTGGCTAACGAGGATTGTAGCAGAGAAGTGTGCTCTTACTAGTTGTGATTACTACAGTTTGTAGCACTGTATTAGGGCAGCATGCATATTGACTACCAAGGATCTTGTAGACCAAATAAACTTTTCTGAAATCCTGCAGGTTCCTACTCCAGGCAACCATGGGAACTATTCAGAGGCCTGGCTTCACTGCTGGTGCACAGTTACCGAGATATGGCAGTGGCATTTGTGAGGATAGCTATAGGGCATATGATCCTCAAGAACCTCCAGGAAAGATCTTGCAGCCTTCTCACCTGAGAGCTTCAGGAACTCTGCACTGAAAAAACAGATAAGCTTGAAGCTGACATTTTTGCTATTTTCATCCTGCTGTTAGAGGAAAGACTTGTGTAAACCTATTAAAGATGACTAGTGAAAGGGAAGGAGGAGCTGGTAGTATTGTGCCACATCAATGAAAGGTGTTGCAGCAAATTCTTGGAAGCAAGAAGAGCAAACCTCTAAGAATGGACACATATTGGAGAAAGAAATACCAGGACTGACTCAAGGTCTCCTTGAGTATTACAAGTTGTCCAGGGTTCAGCAGTAGCAGTCATTTTTCTCCTTCTTAGTAGCTGGTGCAGTGCTGTGGTTTTGACTTTCAGCCCGGCAACAGCGCTGATAACACCGATGGTTTTAGTTGTTGCCAAGTAATGTTTAGTCTGACCAAGCACTTTCTGAGTCTCATGCTCTGCCAGGGAGGAGGGGAAGCTGTCAGGAAGCAGAGACAGGACACCTGATCCAAACTAGCCAAAGAGGTATTCCATACCACAGCATATCATGCCCAGGATGTAGAACTGGGGGCAGTTACCCGGAAGGGTTAGATCACTGCTCGGTCGGGCTGGGTATCGGTTGGTGGGTGGTGAGTGGTTGTATTCTCTTCCCTTGTTATTTCCCTTATCATTATTACTATTGGAGGCAGCAGTAGTGATTTGTGTTATACCTTAGTTACTGGACTGTTCTTATCTCAACCCGTGGGAGTTGAATTCTTTCAATTCTCCTCCCCATCCGTCGGAGAGCAGGTGGTAGGAAGGCGGTGGTGGGGGGGAGGAGTGAGAGAGTGAGACTGCGTGGCTGACTGGGTTTAAACCACAACACAAGTAAGCAATGATGTATGCAGTACATAATGCCAACAGCTCATCCTCACAAGCAGAGATAGGTAGAAAACCAGAGCAACGCTCCTTTCATGAGGGAGGAGTATTAACCATGAAGATGTTTTTCCACACCAACAGGACTGAATGCATTAGGATTAGGAGCAGAGATGAGCAAAGCAAATCCTGACAGGTAAAGAGGCTTGTCAGCGTGATATTGATGTCACAAGTCATGCTGATGCCCAGGTAGTAATAGCACTATTTTTTTGTAGCTATTATTTGTATTAAAGTAGCTGAGATTAGTATCTCTTTGTGTTAAGCCTGTAAGTGAGGAAAAATCTGACCCCCAAAGAGAGTGCAGTCATCAGTAATAAGACAAGCAAAAGCTGGGAAAAGGTGCCATTATTATTCCCATTTTATAGCTGGAGAACTGGGATTACATGACGTCACAAATAAAGCCCCAACTCTTGGGCAGAGCTGGGACATGGAGCCACATGTCCTGATTCTACAGCTTCTGCTTCAACCACAAAATCAGCCTCCTCTCTCTGTATAGAGAATATATAATGGGTAATCTCTATATAAATGGTAATAGTAGGCAAATAACATATTCTCACCTAAAAATCTCAAACTACTTAACAAATGCTAACTGATCTTAATGATGACTTTCAAAGAACAGTATGTACCCTCATAAGTGTTCTCTTGATCCAAACAGGCAGGCTTTGCCTTCCCTTGCTCCAGTAATGCACATCATAACAAGTATGCCAAATTGTCATCCTGGCATTGAAAGTATCATCCTAATTCACACTCAGGATGCAGGGGAAAAAAAAAAAAGCATGACATATGAATGAATGTCTGTAAAACTGTTAAGTACTCTGTCACTTTTACTGGATTAGGAGTCTGCTTGTGGAGTATAGCTACAATATATATCTTGACACAGATTCCTGCCAGCAACCGAGAAATACTGCAAAAGATTGCCTGAAACAGCAGCCACAGCAGGAAAAGGATGACAAGGCACAGGGACCCTTCAGAACTGTGGCTCTTTTAGCCCTGGATACCGATACCTCCAGGCAACAGGCCCCTGCTGTGCAACGGGGAGTTGCAATGAGGGGTGCTACAAGGCTGGACATTACTGGGGGCTGTAACTCCAACCTCAGCCATCTGAGGAAGATGATGTGATCACATCTCAGGCATTCTTCCTTAGGCTAGGGTAGGCTCCTGGTTATAACTAAAATTACACCTTAATTTACGGCTTTATTTGTTGAGCAATGCAGGGTTAATGTCCTGTGTGAGGAAAAGTGGTATTTCCTTTATTAGCACAATCTTTTAATGTAGAGTTACATCTGTGGCAACGACCAACACCACAGGGCAGTATTTTAAGTCTTCCTCCTAATTTAACACATCAGAGCATATATTTTAAAAGATACTTCTCAGCTTGCCACAGGCATTAACATGCTACAAATTAGAGGAAATATCTAGGTGCAACCCCCATGGCTTTGCTTCCTCTTCTAAATGTTCAATTCAACCAGACAGAGAAGACGACATTGCATGTGTTCATCAGCTCTATCAGTGGCTTATGTTGCTAAAAAGCACCTGGTAGCAACAGATAAGTAGTGGCTGCAGGGATTGAGGGAAATTCATCTCATTCTGGATCTGATGACTTGGATGCTTTGTTTCCTCCATCCTTTTCCAATTGGAGGGGAAGTGCTCTGTCCTGTGAGGCAGGATTCCCCATCAAAGTAGGTAAGTTGTGGTTTTTTTTTTTTATTTCTGTGTATACTTTACTTTTGTCAAGCAAGGCCCCAGGAAAAGGACAGACTAAGTGGGACGAAATGTCAATAAATAACAAACTGTTGATCCAGAAGAGTAAAGGAAATTGAGATTAATACGGGAAGGGTTTATTTCTCTAAACACTATGGTAACCCCTCCAGACTCCAGTGATATTCAAGGAATATTATAGGAACCTCATGTTCCTTAGAGCACGGTGGGGATAGCAGCAGGCTTTGGAGGAGCAGACCACAGTAAATCATGGGTGCAGTTTCAACAGGAGCTCAGCTCCAGACCCTCATGTGGTGGCCTGATGATCTGCAGCAGCAAGGCTGACACTTAGAGTTTGTGAAATCAGAGCTGCAGAAATAGTGTTATTCAGGAGCTGGCTTGTCAAGTACCACATGGGTGATACTAATGCAATGTAGCACCTAGGGAATGCTGGACACTGCCATGAGCTAAAGGCCCTTCTGCACACATAAATGAGATAAACATGTATACCCTTGGTTCATGTGTAACATGCCATAACAGACCAACAATGCTGATCACAGTAAAGCTGCTAAATAAAACTTTTAAAATGGAATAGAAGGTTCTATAATTATATGAGATATTCCACAACTCTGAGAAAAAACATAATTGTCATAATATTAAAGAAGCAACTTGGAGTATTCTTCAACAAAACTGATATTTATATTTTTGCCCAGAAGAGAAAAACTGAACATTTGTTTTCCGATTCAAAGCAGATTGTTATTTCTGGAGACGTTAAATGCACAGAAAAAAACTCAGTGAAATTTGATATTATAACACATTTATGAGCTTTTAAAATACTAATTCTGTTTGACAAGCACTACAGCAAGACACATGCAGCCAAAATTACCCAAACTATATGCGATATGAAGAGTTATTACATGCTGCCTTCCTATGTGTGTTACTCAGACCTAGACTGTCACCATCTGTGAGTTGTGAAGACAGCAAGAGCTCATTTTATAATTAGTATTGGTGGAAAGATCTGTACCACATAAGCACAGTGTTCTACATAACAACAATGTAGCTCGATAACAAGCTTAGCATGTTTAAGCATAATTGGTTAGAGAAATCAATCCTCTTCTCTGGTGTAATTGTTGTGCGTGCCAGTGAGCAATAAGACTGAACCCGAAAGAACTCTGCTAGATGGCTCCTTTTTGCTGCAGGTTCATATTTTGGTGCAAGTATCAAGGAATGTACTCAGAAATTGAGTAAGGATAGTAGGTAAGAATGTTTCTTCACCTATATCTGGGCAGACCATAAACAGTAGTTGCAGTGAAAGGCAATTTCTCCCATCATGCCTTGTGCTCTATTGAGTTCACTCAAGATGTAATTGGAAAACAAATACAGTAACACCATCACCAGGACAGACACAAGTGCTTGTCTTGGGAATGAGCTGTTGTATAGTGTGATAGGTCTTATTTCCACTGACACCTTTTATTTTTATCTAATAAAATACACGGCCACAGCATTTGTAAGCCTACAGTAATAATTAAACCCCATACATATATATTGGTGCTCTTATAGATTCAAAGGGATATTTTAATAAATATTAAACAGTAAGAATTGGCCAATGTCTGGAAAATAGAATCTAGCTCATCACCAAATTATTCTGTTAATATAACATTCTCCTCCCCTCATACACTTTCATAGCACATAAAGAAGGTGTAAGTAGCAGCTAATTAAAGTGGATATTACTACACAGAAACGCTTTTGCTAGGAATAGTGCATGGCACTACATAGTTACACTTATTTTTAACCTTTCTATTTATACACATTTCCAGTGCACTCAGTAGTATACAAGTGACTTGCAAGATTAAAGATGCACCCATACATTTACTATGAAGTTCATAATCTGTACAAAGAAAATAAAGAAAAAGCAATTACCGGTGAGAAATGCCACACTTGTTAAAAATACCACCGTAAACTTAAGAAGCTAAATTTGATGAGATTGCACTTTTGATATGACTCATTTGTTCAACGGTTTTAGTCTTAACAGGTACATGGCTGAACCTGAAAGGGTAATTTCAAAATAAATGTATAGCTATTAGCTGCTGGACACCACAAAAGTCGTACCAGAATAGCATAGCACAGTCCAACTAAAAATATTTCGAGAGAGACACTGACACTGCCAGTGACTGCAGCCAAGAAGCTTTCTATCTGCATTGCATGGAGTATGATTTTAGACTTGAAAGCATTTCTTGGCTCCCACAAATACACCTTTTATTTTTTTTCCTTTTTTTTTCAAGGCTGCAAGCCTATAGGCACAATGTGTAACATACACAGGAATCCACTGCAACCCAGCATTATCCATAGCCACCTACCTGACATGACAGTGCTGTTAATTATGTCACACCCACTAGCTACCACAGGACCACAGAGATGCTTCGGGTAGATGTGTTTCAAACTGCACAGTGGCTTTAAATGAATAAACCATATTCAATACAGATACTGCTAACGGTGCACCTCTCTTACAAATGTTCATGTCACAAAGATTCCCCACACCCCATCTCTGCTGATAAACAGAAATCTTAATATTTACTACAGGAAGTACAAACATATAGAACTTGTCAAGTAGTATTTAGCCTCCCTTACACCAAATACCACAATTATTTGGTTACTTTCTCCTGTCTGCTTCCTGTCTGCTAAGTGTGATGCTTTTTTTCTGCCTAATATCCTGTGAAGGTGCCAATTACCCTGCTGCTTATCAGCTAAAAACTATGCTTTGTGCAAAGGGAGCATCAATTATTTGTGAGCAGAGAGCAAAGCCTGTTTGAATCATAATGATAGGATGCTGGGGCTTCCAGCAAATAGAACATATCAAAAGGTAACATAAATCTAATAAAGTGTAGGTCATAAGGGATCATCTCAGAAGTCCACACTTCAATCTTTAATTGTTACAATTATGTTAGTTTTCCAGAAGGCAAGGCTGTGAGTGTACATGAGTTTACTATCGCTTAATAACAGAAAAAAACTACAGCAGAAAATATATTTTCTTCAAGCAACATTGTCTGTAAGACACATTTCTTCCACTCGATTCATTCAAATCATTAGGCTTTCTACTTCGGTGCTGTTGTTTATGCCTTGACTGTACACTGAGAACCATTTTGCAGCAAACCCTCCTTGGTCTCAGCCAGACATAAACATGCTGCAAACCTCTAATCCTCTGCAGATTGCAGAGAGAGGCTGTAAAATGATTTTGTGGGGACACCAGTCGCTTTATTTGGTATCAACATCGCCTTTACAAGCTTCCCCCCCGCCGCCCCTTTCAATTTCAGACAAGCTTTTGTACATGAGGGGATATGGGACAGAAAGATTAGGTTATTCCTTGAACTACCTCTGTAAGGTCAACTCTTTATATGCTTTTGAAACCCAATTTGAAGGGCTTGTCCCTACTTTTTCCTCAAGGATTGTGATTCACAAGGGTTACTACAGGAGACCATTATCTTATCGTAACACCTGCTCCAAGTGGTGGGACTGCAGGGTAGCTCCTGCAAACCAGCTTCTTTTCTATTGCAAACTTGCTTACCTGCTGACTGACACAGTCTCATTCAAATGATGTACAAGTGTGTCCCAACCATTTATAGGATTATTTTGTTCCTCTTTCATGAAGCTAGTATCCACCCCAACTTGGATCAGAAATCACCAGACGGTGTTTCTGTTGAAGATTTGACTACTCAGACTTGCAACATGTAAGAAATAAATATCACAGTGGTTTCTATACCTACAGTGGCATGGGATTCTTATTTCAGATTATTCCCCTGTTACTAGGAGGGCAGCAATGCTGCTGCTTAGAAAACTGTTGAAACTTATTGAACTACACAGTGCGGAATATTACTGTTAAGACCACCGAGCCTTAGGCAAAAAGCTTCGTAATTCCTAAAACATTCCTACTTCCTAATGAGTGCACAGAATACTGTATCAGTACTGTAAGAGAAGAACAGCGGTGTCACAGTCTCAAAGACTCATTTAAAACACGACAGGATTAACAAAATGCATATACACACAGTCACAGAGGCAAGCCTCTAGTGACAGCTGTCATCTGGTAATAGCTGTCACACAATAGTCAGAGGTATGGGAGATGCTTGAAAAACCCAGGGCAGCAGACATGACAGTGTGATGGAGAAAGAGGCAGAATGAGGTAGCTGCGGAATGGCGCCTTTTTCTGCCTCATCTCTGCACATCTCAGACCAGCCTACAATGTTCCGTGATCAATTATGATACCTGCAGGTCTGCTTAGGGATCTAAAGAAATTCAATATTTTCAGCTGAAGCTTTCTTCCCAGCAATTGCAGGCCTCTAGCTTCCAGAAAATGCACCCCGCACACCAGTTTGTAATCCTGTGCCTCTCACAGCAAAGAGCACACAGGCATTCTTTGTGCTAGGAGAAAACATGCTGCTGACACCCATTAATCACTGGTGCTCTTCAGAGGAACTGATGGAACAGTCTCTTTCTTGTATTACTCATTTCAGTGAGTACCCACCATTTTCCTTTTCCACTCATTATGAGTCAGAGGGACACAGGCTTCCCTGTCAGAGCAAAGCAATCTACCATCATTTGCCTGATACAATCAATTATTCCTCTGGCACAGCACCTGCAGTACAGCCATCACCACTATTGCCATGCCTTCACCTCTGCTCCTCTATGCTGCCTTTGGAGGCATTTATCAGGACATGGGATTAGCTCCTGCTGAAGTCCTCAAGTCACAGCTTGTAACTTCAGAAAATGGCCCCCGAAGTCAAAGCACAATTATATGCGCTATAAACCTATGCAGGAGAGTAAAATGTGTTGCTCCGCCTTCCTGCCCCTGATCCTCACAGCACATAATCCTCATGTGGCCCCAGAGGCCCACAGTTTGGGAGGGACTTGAGAGACTTGGGCAAAGCCAAGCTGACAAACTCACAGGATGGGACAATATTTCCTAAGAGTGAAAATCTACAGAGGCACAGATTCTTTCTGCTGCCAAGCAGACAAAATACGGGATGAACTGCACTTCTCTGAGCCACAGCCCTCCCTCTGATGTGCCCCAGGGATAGCTCAGTTCCTTGGTCTGCAGCCTGGCTGGGACAGGGGACTGCAAACCAATAAACTGTGTCACAGAGCAACCCAGTTATAAGACAAGCTATTGAAACCAAGGCTTCCAACGCTGCAGTACCTAAAGTGATATTCAAGCCATTTCTGAGTGCTACACAAATAGTCTGTGGGCAGCTGACTGCTCTCTCCTGGCATTTATGCAGCTTGGCCCGGGACCAGGCCTAGCAGTTATTGTTGCCGCAAGTAGGGATAGCCAAGAAACCTAGTTAATATAAAGATACAAATTAATATCAGCAGTGAAAAACCACAATCTTATCAGAGAAACAATTCTTCAACTTACACAGCCTTATTCAATTCACAATTTCTGGGAAAGGATGGAGAATTAGACAGACCTTGTTGTGACCGTGAAAGTCAGCAAGTATGAGAAAATAGGGGACTTCTAAGATACACAGGGAGGGCATCATGACCATGAAATACAAGCAGTTGTATAAATACACACTATTGGGCAGCCTGGTAGAGTTCAAAATACCACCTGACCCATGCTAAAACATGTTGTAAACAGGGCATCAGAGTTTGGACAGCCTCTCTGATCGTGGAGTGCATAGTCTGTTGCATGCACCCAGCTGTCTTTCCTTGTGTCTAGTCTGACATTCTTGCCCAACACTGCATCTAGCTCTGCCTTTAACTAGCAGGCAGGGAAGTAAAACCACACCACTTAGGGCCAACAAAATAGAAGGTCCAAAGACAAACATCTCACCTAAAATACATGCTGATTATAACTACTTTAAAGGAGTAATGCTTTGGGAAGCTTGGCTTGATTTGATCACTCCAGTATGACATTTCGGTAATCCCTTTTAGAAGAGGCAAGTGCACTTTTCAGACAGGGGTCATGATGGGCTATGGCATTACTGCATCTTCTGTGACATCAGGGCTATTCTCACACTCTGCTCAGGCCCTTCCTGTTGCTGAAGGCTGAAACTGTTGCTTTGGTGACTGGTGAAGCGAGCTGTAGCAGACCTGTCAGCAACCAAGGTGTTGTGCCAGCGCAAACATTACATGACTCTCTGTGGATGCACACAGGAAAATCTTTCTTGGCCTCATCCTCAGCCTTTGTAGGGACAGCATTCAAATTGATAAGATAGAGGAGAACCTTTGCACAGTGCTCCTCTGTGGAAAGTATGAATCAGAAGGACAGGAATAATCCAAACAAGAACCTGCACTGTGGACAGTAGGGGATAGTGTAGATTCTTGTTAAGCATTAGAATCCTTTGAGATACCCCAAAAAACTGGCCACAGAAGATCTGGCTTTATCATCTGCTGTTTACAAATCTTTAGGCAATTAAAGTAAAACTGGAAATGTTGAAGAGTCACAAATGAAATGATGTCTTTTCCATCACAGTCCTCAATTTTTCCCCACATAAACCCAGGCACTTTAATTTCAAAGCGCTATCTGTTCTATCACAGAAATTCAGGATAAACTTGGTTGATGGCTGGTACAATTAGTTCCAGACTGACAGCAAATGTTTATGAGGTTTGAAATATTCTGGTTCTGCAGATGAAGTACAGGAATTAAAAGTTTAATACAATTTTACTGTATCTGAAAGTTCATCTAAAAAGAAAGAATATAAAACAGGATGAACCGTTTTCTAGCTATATCTTAGACTATAAAACTTCCTGTCTACCTATAAAGAAGATTATAAATCCTTCTCACCAGGCTTACATTTTCCATTCTGCTGACTGGCAGTCCTTTAGGCAGCTCTTATGGCCCTGGATGTAATCCTTTTTTTCCCTTACAACACCAGTAAGAGTGGATGTACCCTTCCTCATGTCTACTGGATATGGCAGGAAGGGGAATACACACTCTTGGTTGCATTTCATTCTTCTGTACTGTTCTGTGGAGGATATCATCACTGGTTGGAAACAATGACAAACATCAGAAAGGAAGGGTTGCTTTTGCTGCTCATACGAGCTACCTTAAGATCTCTGCTTTTACTGGCCATCTCTGATCATACTGAGAGGACAGAAAATCTCTTCAAGGAATTGAGTCAGGTCATATAAATTAGACACTTCCTCAGACTTGTCCTTCGCAGGAGCCCATCTCTTCCTCTATAAAAATCTTGGGAGACTGGCCTCATAGCTTCAGTACTTAAGATAGGTACCTATGAAATCTTCTATGAAAATCTGAGTGAATTCTCTCAAATACACAGTCCCTGTCAGTCACAACTGAAGTTTAATATTACAGCAGTCAAACGACAAAGAAATACCAGGGAAAATACTTACATTAATGCAGTGGCTGCTAGTTGAAAGATAACATGAAGAAAACAAACATGAAGAGCAAATAAGAAGTCACCCCTACAAGAAAGCCAGCAGTGTTTACCCCAAACCCTCAGGTGGCAAGCAACCTCCTTGCTGTCTTGCTAGGAGATTTGTGCACGCCTTGCCTGCTGAAGACATCAAAGCTGGAAAAAAACACTATTTGTCCTATTTTCCCTCCACAGTACTTCTATTGGAACAAACCTGGTGGTTCTGAAGAGGGAAGGGCCCCCATCTGCTCGCCTCTGCCCTGAAGTTTATTTTGCAGGAGAGGCTTGGAGGTACACCCTGCCAGCCAGTAGCCTCATCAATAGTGCTTGCTTCCAGCTGGCACTTTTGAATTCATGCAGTGGTTTGTGGGGTTTATAGGAGATTTGGGGTTCCAGATATCCTGTACATGTAAGATTACCAACAAGAAATAAACCCATCTGAAACACAATGGCTCAACTTAAGTTAACAAAAGAGCAGAGGAAATTACAACAAAGATTATTGGTGCTGAATTAAAATCTTGGGCAGAATTCAGCTAAAAAGTTAGATTAAGATGTGTAGGTAGGTTTTTATTCCATCTGCACTGATTTCTCTATCTATCTCAAGCATTTTATATAGTGTTTTAAAAATACAAATGCCAACCACATCGTAAAAAGAGGCTTTGGCCAACTTACACTGTCCAGCACTACTATTGTGACTGTTTACTCTCTCGTGAGTTGACAGAGCAGATTTATAAAGAAATATATAACAAGTATGGATGCTTCAAAATATAATGTATAACTGTCTCATTACTGCAGGTGCAAGTCTTTAGTATAATGATTCATAGTGCTAACAGCTACATCTCAGGTATTAAACATTTTAACCAGCCCTAAAGTACTAAGATTTGCTTATGTTTAGTAACTCAAAAATCAAGATCATAGGTCTGGGTTGAGAAAAGTACCCTGAGGTACTGTTATGTCTCTCTCATGCATCCTGGTGACCCTAAGCTAAATACTGCTTATAGTGAGAGCAGCATATTTGGCTAACCATTGAAAATAGAAACTTTAAACTTTATAGAGTTTGCAGACAGTCCCTGGAGTATTACAGGACACTAAGGATGAATGCCAAAGAGGAATTTTTTATCTCTCTTTTTTCCCTTCTTCTACTCTGAAACAATCATCAATTACCCTTATCCACTAGCACCATCTCATCTAGGTTCATTTTCAAGATGAAGTTTCCTCGTTGGATGGTGGCTGTCCAATCCTCTTTCTGTCCATCATGGACTGCTTTAGCGCTGTACTCAGATTGACAGCCTGAGAGCGAATCAATAATAATTATCAGACTGCAACCACAGCGAGCTGTGTAATTCTGTGATGGGATAGCACTGAACAAACAGCCCCACACCTACTGCCACAGCTTTAAATATGTGGCTGTCCATTTAACTACTCTGATCATGTGGTTAGTAGTAAGCTGTTGGCCTTTTCTCCATTCCAAACACAAAACCTTTAAAAATTGCCTGCTACTCTAACACAACCATGCCATCTGCATTTTGCTATCTTTTGCAGAAGATATTTGCCAGCAGATGTTAAATTAGCCCATGAAACAGAACAATACATAACTGAAGAGAAGGAATAGGCTAGTTTTCCTGGATGTGAGCATCAATACACACTGCAGTACTATAAAAGGCATTTTGCATACTGTACAAACAACAAAGGTCTAAGGGCTTTTCCAGGTAGTGACAATGTCCCTGGCTCAGCTGGGATGCTGAAGTTATCTTAGCCTCACTGATGTACATACACCCACCAGATGTTATCCAGCTGCCCTGGCAATGAAGCAGCTGACTGGGAGAGGGGTGGCTGTGAAATAGGTGCTGGTCTAAGATGAATAATTTTTGCAAGATCCAGAGGTATAACAGAAGTATAAAGTAGCACAGAAGAACACTTTCATATAACCATCATGTGGAGCAGAGATTGGCAGGCTTTTAAAATGAAACTCAGAAACTAAAGACAGAAGAATTAAAAGGACATTAAAAATAAATACTAAAAGAGACACCATCTTTTAACCAACTGTAAGAAATGTGAAATTAAGATTTCTCAGCAGATAACAGACCAGTTTCCTGACACAGACAACAGAAAAATCTAAAAATACACAAAACCATAGATAAACACCACACCACGCTGTTACTAAAATGGAATGAGAGATTCTTGATGCAATACACTTACCACGGTGTTTAAAGAAGCATACAGTAAAAGAATTGCAAGGTGATCTAATACTGCTGCATTTCTTCACTTCAGTATAGTTCCAGATGTTTCTTGCAGTCTCAACAACAATCCAAGCCAAGCCATCATAACTTGACAGACCAGTATGAGGACATCTGAAAGGGCCAAGTGCCAAGACCAATCTATATTATTGACCCTACAAATGTTAACACATAGCTGGATAAAAGTGGAGATCTACTAAAACATTAGACTGAAACAAGACTTCTAAAATATATGCACTTATGAAAGATATTGGATGTTAAATGGAGAGACTTTATCAAGAAAGAAGAAATACAATATATCTTAGCCAACAACTTGTCTCCTTCAGAATTAGGAGGACATGTTCAGTATGTTTAGAATGTGGACATTGGATGCTGGTAGAAAGAGGTGAAACTTATCAAATGCAAACCAAAAATTGTGAGGAAAAGGAATTCCTGGAAAAAACATCAGAAGCAAGTGAAACATAGGAATGCAATCCACAGCAACAGTACAAGACAGACCAAGGTAGATGGTCTCAGTAGATGACAGGTGTTAAAAGACTATACTAGGAAATTATTTGAGACTGTTGTCAGCATATTCTTGATACAGTGCTTATTAAAACATATGTTGAAGCTCCTAGTATCTTAATTCTTACAAGGTCCTGTGTCATAAAACAGTAACAACCTTTTACAAATGATTCGAGAAAAGTTATTTTGAATAAAGAAGTGCCAGGGACAACAAACAAATCTGTACTTTCAGTATTTATGATAATTATTAGAAATTTATCAAATTGATTATGAAGAGCTCCAGCACATGGGGGGGTCAATACATAGTTTAACACAAATGAAACAGAATTCAAACTGTAGCTCAAATCCCTTCTGGTTAGCTTTCTGGCTTTATGGCTTGCTAAGATTCCCTGTTTCTATGACCAGAAATTCAGCTAACTGAATTATTGCCTGGTTAGCTATCAGAAGAAAAACAAAGGCTGAGAAAAAGCTTAGTGCTTCACAAGGACGCAAGGACAGTGAAAAAATGGCCTAGTCAGTCATAGAGCTGAAGGTCAGGATGCAGTCCTGAGTGTTATCTACCATTCCTAGATATTGGAAATCCTTATAAAGAGTCAGAAAGGTGTTGCATATTATGTGAGAGGTTTAACAGCAGTAAAGCTATTATTGCAGGAGCAATTTCTGAAAGCCTAACAGAAAATCTAACCCTTTAGTTCCAAATACAAAACAAGCTTATCACGCTTATCATTGAATTCCCACTGGAAGGTCCTCAAATTCTACCTTCTCTTCGGTTTTTCTCCTGTGATTTTTTTTTTTTTTCCCAGAGAAGTGCTTACTGCCTTCAAACATACATAGCTGCTTACTTTCTACTGGCAAGGAAGAAATTAAATGAAACAAGCCAGAGGCAGGATATTAATGCAGACTGCATTAAAAGAAAAAAAATGATGGTATGAACAGGGTAGTGACTGATTTATAAAATCAATCACATACTTTTGGCTTGATGTCATGTTATAAAAAGAACAATAACCCTGTTTATACGAACAGGATGATTAATCACAGTTTTCCTACTATTTAAGATGGGCATTTTTTATTTCCTTTCTTCTATCACAGTATCTGTAAGCAGTAACCTAGTTGTTTTGTAATATAAATCTAATAATTGTATTCTGATTATAGTCAATTTAATGTGCTTCTGTAGTTAAAAGGTGTGTCAGCAGCAACTCTGAAACATTTCTAAGGCATAGAAAGCGTTTCTAAGTAGATATAAAAATTCAATACTGGATGAAACTTGACTTTTATCAAGTTTTATCAAAGAAACCAGTATTAAAAACTTGGACATTCTGTCTGTAGATGACACTGTTTAGCACTAGATTTCATGGCAGCATTTGGAGCTGGGTTGTTCTGTGGTAGTTTTTTTTCCTTTTCACATGCATGGAAACAAATTAGCAAATTTTCGAGCAATTTAAAATGTGACTACTCCAGGTACAGCTGTTAATTACACATTTGCAGAAGTTTATTACTAACATAAAAGAGGATTCTTTTTATACTTTGCCAGCTCTGATAATTGCAAGATAACACCATTACTGATATTTCAAACCAACATTTCACACAATTTTACATTTTGAAAGTCAATAAATCTGTACAAATTGTCATAACTAACACCTTTACTTCCAAACACATCTATTTCCTGGGATACATACAAATAGAAATTAGAGAAGGAAATACAGAAAGTACTGTGAAAAATATTGGCATTGGTAATTTTATCAAGACCATAGGGTGTCCATGCAAAAAGAGCCCAATATCAGAGTTTTACAGGTCCTGCCACACTGTTACCCCAATTAGTGCCCAATAATAGACATAATCCTCACTCTGATCTGAAAATGTATACCTATCTCAGCAGCACCAGCATAGAGGTGCTCAGAGTAATCTTATGGAGGATTTTGTAGATACGCAGGATGAGGACAACCTTGATGAAACCCACTTTAACAAGTGACAAGAAGTGCTGAAGATCCTTCTACAGCTGGTCCAGATGTGAGCAACAGAGGCAGAAAGATTAAGAACAAGACTTCAGACCCACAGCTGCAGTGAAGACCGAGTTTGTCATCCCAGCAGACCATCTCTGTTTTATAAACCACAAAGTGGCAAGGACTTATATGAAGCTCCCCAGCAATCCTTGTACTACTGAGAAATGGAGACCAATAGGGTACAAAAGTCTGAGATATGAGCAGGGTGATAACAGCTCATGGACCACAGAACTGTCTGCACTACCTCTTCTGTGGTGCGATGCATGAAATTCAGCATTCAAAGATAGCCTGAAGAACAGCTGCATCATCTTGTTTCTATCTACGCACTGTGAAAATATACCTAGAGAGAAATACCTACAATTGCTTCTAACTCCTTCCCTGCATTTTATAGCATTTCTTCACTTCTTAGGTTGAAAATGTTCATATTTATTTGTACAGAAGTGCTCATTCTAAAGGTAATATTCTAAAAGCATTTTAAAAATATCCCATACAATATGGGAGAGGATGCTCTCATAAATGTCAGTAATTTTATTTTTTTCATTTCACAGAATATCAAGCAAGATTTAACAAAATAATCAAGTGGTAGAATATTCTAATGAAGAGAATCTTTTCCATAGTGTCATCTTCACAGAAATTTTTAGGAATATATGGACTGCTGCCAGTCAACAACCAGTATGTAGATGAACTTCTCAATAGGGCTTAGTTGTCAGATATTCTGAGAGAAAGTCTTAGCAGTGTTTCAGACTCATACACAACAAAGGATCATTTTCTAGCCATGAAGAATATAAAAACTTAATTTAATTCTTGTCAGTGGTGAAAGCACTCCTTTCAAATTAGAGATCATTGACTACCAGCCTACACTTGCATAATTGAAATTAGAGTATATTAAAATAATTTATCAAAATAAGCACACAAAACCAAACAAAGTTAACTGATTAAAAGTCCATTGATTAAACACATGCAAAATGCTGTTAATGTTATAAAGAAGAAACATCTCCACTCATAGAAAGCTTGTGCATTGCCCTTTAGGACATGTGAGCTTCTGTTGGTAGAGCATTTATACCTTTTATTATCTGTTGTTGCCTTTGTAAACTAGCTTTATGCTATGTCTGTAGAAGAAACATTATGAAGCTTATCACCCAGACTTCTTTCTTATTCATCAGTTTACTTTAATTTTAAACTTTCAGGACATACAATTTGCCTTCATAACACTGCCTCCCTCCCTGTTGCTGATAGAGTGACGTTATTAAATTAAAATTGTCCTCCTTTTCTTTTAGAAATAGTCTTCACTTATACTGTTGCTTAGAGATATGTTTGTGTATTGCCAACGTGTTATTAAAAAGAGAAGGGGGTGATCTAAAGGGATACCGATCCTCAATTACTTCCAATGACTCCAGATTTGGAGTCATCAGTCAAATACAAGCTCTGAATATATCAGTTCATGAACTATGAAGTTACAAAGTCTATACTTGAAGTTGTCTAGTCTTCTAATCTGGGAATCTAAAGCCAGATATTGTTATGAAATTTCACTAAGTAGCTGCATTGTTCTTATGCTATTTTTCTTTCCCATTTCTGGGAATCATCTACTCCTGGAATAACCTTTGGGGCAAGAACAGCTCTGTCATTTCATGTGATCAAGCATCATCTTGAAGGGCAAACGCATGACGTGCAGCTTTGGTTGTATTCTTTCAGATTTCATTTACAAAGAAACAGTCTTTATGTGGCCACAACTTTGCCCGAGTTGTTTGTGAGTAACTTTGCATGATGGCAGTACAGAATTGCTCATGGTAGGTACTTCACAGTGTCGCTTAGGGTTCAGTAAAATTGCAAATCATCTTTTTTAAATTCAGGGAAACAGACTAGATTTTACCTAGAACCTTCTACCAAGAAGCAAGTTGGAAAATCTTATTCAAAGACTAATAAAAAGCAGATGCTTCTTAGAATTTTCAGGTCGAAGCAGCAGCGCTAGATCTGATGCAAACACCATTATCTCTTTCAAAACAAGATATTTTATGTATTGTTTCATTTGTTGACTTGTCTGAATTGTTTTATATGCTCATACCAACTGTCAAAGAGAAAATGCAGAGGAACAAACTAGATGAAATTGTTTACATAGAGAGAATTCCATTTAAGTGCAGTTCCCCTGATAGCATTAATTTGGTAAAAGCCCCTGGTACATGACCCAACCCTAACCTTATATTGAGCAGTCAAAGACAGCAAAAAAAATTCATTGTCAATTCCAAGCTGCAATTGCACTTGTTTGCCACCAACAAAAGCACCTTATGTGATCTGTGCAAAGTAACTAATAAGTGCCTGATTGAAGTTTTGACTTCTATTAGTCCAGCCAAGGCCAGAGCAATTTTCTGGGTTTGGATGTCCAGGGTTTAGTTGGATTCCCCTGAGAATAAGCAGGAAATACCACTAGACGAAAGATGCTCTGTGCCTTAACTGCTTCTTCTGCGTTCAGTGCCATTGCACTGCCCCAGCTGCTCTAAGCCGGGCTACTAATAATGATTTTGTATGCTAGCCCTGGCTGCCAATAAACACAAGGACCTTTTTCTGAAACAACATACAAAAGTGTGATAATCAAGACACTGCATTCAGTCCTGGTGTATTTTTATGACAATCTTAATAGTACCACTTCTCCAGATTATAGCATAATCTTTTGTCCAGGTGCCGCAGTAATACTTGAAGGACTGTAATCTGCAAACAGGCAGATGAGGACTAACAGTTTACAGTTGCATCTGTGATGCTACATTTTAAATGTACTTGGGAATCACTGAAATTATAACCACAATAACACAGAATGGTTGATGATTCTTAGGAACCTTATGCTGACCTGTGAATGCAGCATAAACCACCCACCTGATTCAAAGTCTGGGTAACAAGCACTGACTTCAATGGGATTTGAATCAGATTTCCAAGTTTACTGTTAACTATGAATTGCCTGTACTACACTGGTATTGAAAGTACAGTTGTTTTCAGCCAACCTTCTCTCTCATACCTTGCAGGGTTTATGGTGTATTGCAGGTTATTACTTGTTTTTATTAAATCCATTTTGAAGCCCAGGGGCTAAATTCTAAATTCCTTGTCCAGTCCTCCCCTTCTTCCCCCAGATAAACGTCCCCATTGCATGCAATGGGAGCCTGAAATCAGTGGAAGTAGAAATGATTGAATCAGCTCAAATTTAACATCAGCTTTTTGTTAACTGGTTTATCATGCAGTCCCTTTATTCACTGAATAAGCATACTTTATAGTAGTGTTGTCCTGTCTGAGCATTAATAAGGAGGGAAAGAAAGGATTATATCCAGAACTTTTTTACTCTCTCTGTAAATCTGATCATGAAGTGTTTCCACCAGAGCAGATTTTATTGAAGCTATTACTTATCTGGTGATACAGTCAGTAGACCTATAAGATCTGCAAAGTTTATAAGGTGTTAGAAAAAACCCAAACCAACCAGATTAACTGGGACAGATTTCAGGGTAATTATACGCGATAATGCCGTCTACAAAGTATGAGTTCTGAGTGTTCAGAATGGAAGACAGTGTTTTATATTTAGAGGGTCAGATAAAACAAGATTTTGCCCTTCCTTCCTGGGATCAAAATTGAATGGGGGTTGTTTATAAAGGTTTAAAATCCTGAATGAAACAGTAATTCCTCTAAACCTATTGGAAAACATTATTATTAGGACATTAATATTCCTCCACTAAGAACAAGGCTCCAAGTTGTACAGAGTGCTGGATAAGAAGATGTTGTTTCTGTCCCATGCAGACACTGTTGGAACCAAATGGGCTAGGACCAGCACATTTTCCACATCTATCCTTGCCATTCTTCAGTGCTTTAAACCCACCTCCTTTTCATCCCCCATAGCTTTTTATCTACTTCACCAGTAGCTTCCTGCTTCTGAGTGTGTGAAGTGTCTGAGGACTTAAAGAGCAGTACCTTTGCAGATAGCTCTGTATTTTCTCACCACTGAGGGTGGTGCAGAGAAATTCTGTAACTTGTCCCAAAGCACACAGAAAGTCCCTGCCAGTGCAAAGGGCTGCATGAGGGTTCCACAGGCCTTTTTGTCATAAGGAGACCATTCTCCTTATGTGAGACCAAGAAAAGCAAGGGACTTGTGCTATGTTTTTGACCTAATCTATTCCATAAGCATTGTGCAGGAAGCTGCACTAGTGGTTCCATAGTTGCTGTATGCTTCCACATGTAATGTGACAGGCTACTATTGTCAGTTGATGATTTACCTTGTAAATAGTGGAGCTAATGAGACTGAAGGAGGCTGATTTCCATTGAAGAAGATGTTTTTGCTTATGCTGAACATAATAACCATTTCACAAGGGACAAAACTAGGATAAGGCGATTGGCACAAGTCTGCTTTGGCTGAAATAACACTCAGCTGGGATATCCACAAGAACTGAAGAAAAAAAAAGAATTTTTGAGATATCCTTGAGACAACACCCCCCCCCCCCAAAAAAAAAAAAGAAAAAAGAAAAAAGCTGTTGATATCACCTATTATAAATGTGCTCCTGGGTTTAAAGGAAAGGTAGGACCCTTCATGTTTACAAGCCTTGCTAAATTGAGGGGGAATGAGGAAGGTTATTGCATAAAACTTCCCACCACACCTGCTGCAGCTCCATCCAAGCTGCAGCAAGAGAATGGAAACGCATTGACTCACAATTACCTACATGTTTTTGATGAATACCAACACCTTCAGGGAAAAGCAAAACATTTTAATAGACAAAACCCTTTCAGTCCAGTACTTACTAGAGAAGTTCATCACTTGCATGTCCATCACAGTGTTGGAAAGCTTTTTAAAGAAGCAATGATAAGTGAAACAGTGAATAAAATTGGTTAAAATTGAACCTCGTCAATCAGCTGACAGTACAAGAACACACCAGTTAATTTTCAGAAGCCTTTAGGCGTGTATTTATTACTTGATTTCTAATCAAAATTATACACAGAACCGGAAAAAGTGCAATTACTGGTCTGCTGGAATACAAAACAAGTCCAAAAAGCTATGGATAGTTGCAGCAGCACATTTATAAACTAATATACTTACATGCTGCGAAGACTAATACACTTTATTTGATTTCTGGCTGGAAAACCCCAATGATATACGTTAACCTGGATATCTGATTTTCAGCAAGGATACCTAAGTACTATTTAACACTGACAGTTATAGATAGCTTAGCATTTAACTGGAGTCTCCCTTGACCTCAATTACCACATTAAAATATTGTTAACAAATTTAGAGTCAAATTGGCATTTATTATACAAGATTAGGTTCACTCGGAGTAATTTACATATTGTCACTAGGACTGCCAACTGCTTACATCTTCATGCAGTTTGGGGAATGCAGCCAATGTTAGTATCACCAGGGCAGATGCAATGACAAATAACAAAGTTTTATGCCCATGGCAAATTCAAATTTTCCCTCTGACAGCAATGGGCAAAGATTTCACCCACAAAAGTTGTTATCACTGCCCATATCCTTTGTACCACAATTTACAGACTTCATATACACATAGAGGAAAACCTCCACAATTTCTGGCCCATATGAACTGTTTTCTCATTGCTTTAACTGGTTTATGTAACACTGCACACCTGATGCATTTGTGGCAGTGATTGTTTTGTTATGTATTTCAGTGTTAGTATTTCATCAGCATCAGTATTGCAGATAACATAATACTAAGTCTGTTTTCCATATTTTTGCATGCTTATGTGTTCACAGTGAGACATGAAGGATGAGAATGAAAATGTGTACATGCTTACTAATTTATGAAATACATGAAAATAAAATACATATGCATGTATTTCACTTGTGCCACTTAGATTAGCAGGTATTCCAATATTTTAGAACTGATTACTAACTCCTGTTTTAACCTATTTTTCTGCCCTTTAAATTTTAGTCGTAAGGGAATAAGTCACACAGCATTAATAATCTAGCTTTGATCAGCCTTCAGAGTCCTATGAGTAAAAGTCTTGAAGCTTCTGCTCAGTTTACAGTTGAGCCCTCATCAGACAAAATGCCTAATGATTTCAGTAATGATTTTATAAGGACTCCAGGATTTGTCCTACTATTCCTAAACAATGCAAAAGAGGGATCACAGAGTACTTCTTGTTTGCCCTCAATCTAAAAGGGTATTTAGTGCATTAGGGTAGATCTCCTAAGAAATGCTTTCTTAAAAGCAGAGTCTGCAGTGCAGATTTCCAAGGTACGAAAATCCCTTTGCAGAAACATCAGTTTATCTCAGCATGCTGTAAAAACCATAATAGCAAACAAAACTACAAATCCAGAGACCAGTTTCTGCCTGATATTCAATCTGAGACCTGCAGACACTGACATTCTGCAATTCTTAATCTACTTCTAAAAAAATAATTTAGCTTATTTTCACTGTAAATATTTGGAATTACATGCAACTATACGGCTAGTCTGCCCAAACTGCTTTTTTATCATATTTGCATATGCTTTCATTCTAACTTGCCCAACTCTCTAGAGTTACCATTGCTTCATCTTGCCTTTCTTTGAAGAGAGAAAAATGTTTTAAGAAAACTAAAGGGAGAAACTTTGTATGGAAGTTTGCCGAGGTTCTCAAGGAACTGAATCTGCCTGAAGACATTTTCTACATGAATCAGTCAGAACCTGATGGTCTTTTTGAAGAAGAGTTACCACAGAATTCCCTGAAGATCTTTCTACCTGCAAAAAACATGACACTCCTCCTACTCCTGAACTCCTACAGAAGGCAAAATAAGGCACATTATAACACCAAGTAAGGTTCTGACACTAGGAGAGACCTGTAAACTTAAGTAGGATCTTTGGGTTTAGAACTGGAGCCGTGTAGGAGAAAACACTTCCTGCAGCTAGAAATAGGATAAAATAACTGTTGCATTTTTAAAAATAAGGAAAACCTTATGCATTTTGAAATAGTTATTCCTATACTAGATGCTTAAAATTAGCAAGTTTATACAAAAGACCCATTACATGAGTGAAATTAGAAAACTATGCAGAATTTTAAAAGATGAGAAACTGTAATTTTTATTTTAACAGCACATTCTGTTTATCTAGAATCAGAACTCTACAACAACCTTATCTCAAGATGCTGTATTCAAAGTTATCCTGAGGAAGCACATCAGAAAATTGGTCCTGTGTAAGACATTACTAATTCTTGAGCAATACCTGACTTTCTAGAAATGCCTAAGTCCACAAACCAAAAGAATTCCAGTCAGAATGAGTGGGACTCAGAATAAGTCAGATTGGCTTTATGACTATTTATTTGGTCATATAGGGACCATAATTTGGTCAGAGGACCATACTGGAAGTCTCTACAGATTTTTCACTATTTGTCACTATACATATTTTTCACTATTCATCTTTCACTGAAACCAAGCAGGATGCTCCTGAATTAGTGTCTTGCACCAGTCAGGAATGCCTGAGAGACTTTGATAACTTTGGATAATACGTTCTGTACAGTGGCCTCTGTGCAAATACTGGCCAAAGGCACATACCAGATATATTTTCATTTTGATTACCTACAATGGGGTAAACCGATGGACTATACAAAGTATTGCTTAACTATCTATGAAAAGGAACAATAAGAATCAAATAGCACAGTAACTGCAGTCTGGGAAATTCTATACACTGACTAATCACTGGTGACTATATTGACATGGTAAATCTAGCAAAATACATATCCATACACATTAGATGTTCTTTCCTACTGAAACTGACTAAATAGACCTTAAAAGTCTGGTTCACCTGGACTACTAGTGCATTGTCAAGCCTATTACTAGCTTCAATGGGGAGACAGCAGACGTGACTTGGCAGAATTACTTTCTATAAGCTGGAAGAGCAACTATGGCACACTGTGAGGATGTGCTGCACTAAAATACCCTATTAGATGGATCACCAACAGAAAGCACAAGACCTTCCTGATGTTCTCAACAGTTGCCATCTTCTCTGGTAAGCAGAGAACTGAGTGCCAGGTTCACAAGCTGCAGATTTTTTTCCCTATATCCTCATGACACGGATACCATATAAGCAAGCTCCCTTCAGTTTGCTATAGCACTCAAGTAAATGGCTCACCCATGGATTAGTATTCAGCTGCCTTATCACTCTGTTTCAACTAGGCGTTTTTAACAGTTTCTTGATCTGTGAAGTGGAGATGTCCTTACATGCATCTCAAGTTTTTCAGTGGAATTTGATGTGCTTGCTGAAAAACCTTATAATACAGAGCACAAGTGCCAAGTCACTACAACAATGACTTGTAGCATTGCAGTAAGATTTATTGTTTGCCATCTGTAATGTGAATGTGTGCCTCCACACAGTCTCTGAGGAATCAGGCAGTTCTTACACAATTACAGTGCCATCCTATACACCTCAGAGTCAACCCTCCTGTAGGTCAGCAACCCTTACTATAAAATGCCAGTAACCTAATACCAGTACATTAAGCAGTTTGTGAATCTCCTCTCACTCTTTAAAAACATCTTCCAAAAGGAAAAGGGTCTTAAAACATACCCTAAAACTTGACCAGTTCAAGTCAGGGCTGGATGTCATTCCAGAGCCCAAGAGTCATTACAGAGAAAGCTATTGTAGCCATCTCTGGACTGAAAGGAAGACAACTGATTTTTCTTACCTCTCTAGATAAAAGACTTCTGTGTGCACCACAGAAGCTTTACAATTTTATTATAAAACCTCATTACTTCTTTTTATTGCAGACTTAGTGGAGCCTTCTTGTAGAAATTAATCATATGATTAACGGTGAGATGGTCTTTTGATACTGTATAGACCATATATTGTTAAATGTCCTTCTTGACCCTTTATTTGCAACTTGGGTATTCTCTTAGGACAGAAAATAAGACACAAATCAGTGCAATAAGATATTTCACACAGGGTTTCCTGCCCTACCCTAAACTCATTATTTTAAATCTTATTATGCAAGGAAGGTGTGGGATCAAATTCACAACTGTCAGAAGGCATTAAAGTCAGTGGAGTCCTACCTGCTTATTCTAGCAGGGAATCTGGCCAACATCATACATTTTCTCTTGATTACCTTAACACCTTATACAAGGGAAGTTTTGCAATACAATGGGGATACAGAAAAGAATTCCCAAATTAAAGAATCTCCAAATTAAAGACACTATCCAAGACAAGATGCACAACCTTTCAAGACAATGATCCTTCCCAGAAGGCTGCAGATATATGTTATCAAGAGCAGAGATATTCAGAACAGACAAAACAGGGAAAACCCTCCAAACATAAGCTCCATTACCTCAAAGACCTGAGGAGACATCTAATGGAGATGGAACTGCTATATCTATGTGTGAGTCCACAGCTGCACAAACAGCTCCTTTCATTTGGTTTGCCCTTTAAGTGGCGGAGATGCAGTTGCCATTTTTGCAGGAAATCCAATCTGCATATTTAAAATGGAACAACAAATGCTTCCATCTGCTTGAGGTTTTTAGAATGCACCCACCCCATATTTCTATCTATTTCTTGGAGAAGTTGCACTGACTAAACAGGTCCCACTCCACATTATAGCCGCTGTCCCAAGGACTCTCTGTCTCTCTCAGTGCTCATCATTATCACAAGAGTTGGAGCATGTGTCAGCCCATTAAGTGAAGCAGATGCCAGTCAAGATGCTGCAACACCAGAGAGCTTTTTTCACAGCTTGAAGTCACAGCACATAAACTGTGCTGTGGAGGCTCTGGAGGGTCTTTAGAAAACAGACTGCCGTTATGTATTCACACTGCATCCTGGATTCTAGGCAGTGATGTTGCAAGTCTGGCCACTGTAGCATCTTGAGCTCAAGGTAGGCAGCTCTCATCTGAGCACCTAGGGCATGTGGTAGCTGAAATGCCCTTTAACTTGGAATAATGTTCTCACCCAAGTTGAAAGCAGCTCCACTAACTACCACAGCCTCTGAGGTTACTTTTTGCCATTTCAGAGGCTGTTTGAGAATCTACTAATTTTAATCTGCAGCTCTGTCTAATGGCCAAAGCAGCCCTCTAAAGGCAAGAAATGAAACAGTTCTGAGAGCTACTGAATATTTTTCAGACTTTGCCAGAGGGTCAGCACAAAGACTTTTAGGTTTTTAGTGCTTTTAGTAGTTTAGTTTTTTGTTTTAGACAATTTAAAATAGACATATTCACTGAAAGACATATATAGGTTGTAATTTTAACTTTATGCTACTATCTTAAGCATTTTAAACAAGTATTTATATGCAGCATATTCAATTGAGGATTTATATTGAAGTATTTCAAATATGATTGTTTAACCTATATCAGTTAATGTAATTGTAGACTAGACACACTAACCAAAGGCATGCAAGTGCCTAAGAGGGCAGACAGGTGTCTGCTTAACCATTTGTGTCCACCTACCATGGATTTTCCTGACATCATCTAAAAATGCCTATGGTCTTTTGTAAACTTGCCCTGGAGAGCAGAGCTCATCACTGACTGTGCTTGAGAAAAGTCTTTATAAAAAGTCCTTAATCTTTTAAGTCAGCTATCTTTGCTGCTCATGTAATGTTGTAATAGAGTCTGTTACATGCAAAGACATTTAGGAGTTTCAAAGCAGTGTATGGAAAAGTCAGCAACAATAATTCTCTATTTTACAACCACGTAGAATACAAACTGCTGAATTAAAATCCTGCCTGCTGATCTGCTCCCACCTGTACATGTTCATAGGATTGCAACATTTGGCAGGGCAGAAATGTGGAATTCATAGTGGGCAGGGGAGCTGAGACTCCCCTGGCTGGGTTCAGCAGCTGGCAGGAGCAGCAACAATGTTCAGCATGTAGATAATGGGAATAAAAAAAAAAACAAAATTCAGTCTCAGGAGTGGAATTCTCTTCTAACCACAAGTATAAATCAGGAATAACGTTTCTGAAATCGAGAGGTCGATCACAGGGAGAGGAAAATCAGACTTTGATGTATCTAAATACAAACCCAACATGTACTATGTTTACAAAAACCTTGCCACCATTACTCCTTCCCTGCCGGAGATTGTATCCAAATCTGCCGCTCACCCTTATATGTATTATACAGAGATGTGAAAGCTGATGCGAGTGAATATGCAGAGTTCTGACAATCTTCGCTAGTTTATTTCAGTGCACTGAAGACAGTCCAATATTATCCACTTCAGAACAAACTTGTCTTTTCAGCTACTTCCACAGAGAGTGAAGTGTGTGACCTCTACTGCAGTTCTACTTGAATCCATCTATCATTTTATTAACCTGCTGGGAAAAAGTGTTTCCTGTTTGCTATCTCATGGATTGGGGTTCTTCATGACCACAGAGCAGAGACAGTTCTGAAGATTTTTAAAAAGCTGTAGATGCTTTCCCTTTGTGTAAGTGTGCGATGCAAAACACACAAAAAGCCCCTCAACAACAACAACATAACCACCAAAAAAACAAACCAAAAAAGAGACAAACAGGAATTGTGTCTTGCAGAGAACAGTGACTTGGTTAACAAATCTTGGGTTCAACAATGATGAAATGCTTACGGTACACTGAAAAAATACATAGAAGGAATCCAGCACTGATGGAGAATCCAGCACTGATGGAGAGGCCGGCATAGGAGCTAGGCAGTGCAAGATTTGCTAATCCTTTGTTCCAGAGCAGCTGAGCCTGGTTTGTCCCTGGCATGAGGCACCATGTGAAGAGCTTTCCCACTCTGTATTTGCCTGGTTTGTCCACCATCTCTATTATAAATATAGTATAAGGAATATCAGTTGAATATAGAAGATATAACATCAGTTTAATATAGGCCAGTTCACTGGCAAAAGCTGACATGGTGTTGCACTTTGTTAGCCATATAGACCTTCTTTCAATTTGCTTTTTGTTCTCCTGCTAGCTGAAACACATTCAAGATGCTTATTCACTGTCACAAATTCTGCACTACATACATGTAGTGTACACATGTACATACATTATGAAGACAGCTTCATAAACTGAAACCATACCTCAGCTGCTGAAGTGTTTCTAAATTGTTAATCCCATTTATTCTCCCAGTGTCTTCCAAGTTTGGTGACCTATGTTAAGATTTTTGCCTATAAGCCAGTTGGTCCTCGCCTGGTTTTTTTGATAGGTGGATAGGAACACATGATAGAAGAAGCAGAATACAGTTCTCTCATGTTACCAGCATTAAACCTGTACCTGTGCTTTACCAGTCATGAAATCCCTAGCCCAAAATGATACATCAGCATTTTTCATAAGATGATGGGAGAGGGAGACAGGGTATTAGTCCAAGTAAGCTATACCATCTGTCACAATTTTTTGTGTGATTGTGCTCACACAATTTCATTTTTCTATCTGCTTTTCGAGCCAGTGAATAAGGAAAATAACACATCAATGCTTCACAGAGCTGGATATTTGTTTGTAGAATATTCGGATAATATTGGAATGGGAGCATTTTATTTCCTAAGACTAATGAAAATTAAATCAACCTAGATATTCAGATTATCTATATGGAGTTTGTTCCTCAGATGAATGAAAATATCCTTTTAAAGTCCTGAAATTCCAGGTTCTCATGTGGCATGAAAATGCTGCTCATCTCAGCATGTGATCTTGCTTTAAGCATCAGACCTTAAATTTTGATTAAAGACTCTGCACTCCTTTTGTTTGATCTCCCCCTATTCTCATTCCCAGTGCCTATCTTTGTGGGTTTTTCTAGTGATGCCTCTCATTTCTGACAGAGAGTAGGCAGCGTAAGGATGGGTGAGGAATTGTGCCTCCACTCAGCAGGGGAAACCCCAGCTATCTTCTTACTAGAAGCCCCAGTTCTGGGCTATGACCCTATTGCTGTCTTTGCTATTTTGTAGTTGAAAGAAAGGTACAATTTGGAACTTAGAAATCAATAGTAATTGGTCTTTGTACAAATTCACTTTAAGTGAAAGACTCAATTTCATGTTATATCATACTGATTGGAAATCAATTTTTATCAACAAAAAAAGTGTTTTTAGGCATCGCACAAACTCATTCTTCAAGACCTGGATCACAACCATGTTACGGGACAGGAGCATTTGTCTCCATGTACATAAAGATTCAGACCCTAAAACTTCAGAAAAATCAAAAGTAAAATGTTGATGCAAATGTCCAATCAGTTGAAGATCATTTAGCATCTGTCCTGTTGTAGATTTGTGAAAACAGAACAAAAAGTACCACAAATGGAATAGTTTTTAAATCTTTCCCACTATAGATAATGCACAGCTGCAACATAAGAAATATACAGTGGAATCTCTGACAGGAGCAGTGGCAACATCACACACATCTTTCAAGATACAAAATGCATAGCTGGGTAGTACACACACCTATCCTCTCCTGCAGCACCAGCCTTTACAATTGCACAGGAAATTACGGAGCTGAACATACAAGTCCATCAGTTCAGACTCGTCTCTCCTTTCTATTTAGCTGGAGTACCAGCAGCAACCAAATGAATTGCTTTGAACCCCTAGATTCTTAACATTATGCTTCTTCACAGCAACAGTCAAGTAACGCCATACTTTCTAAGTGTATCAATTTGGGATAGGTATTTCCCAAGATAATTTTCTGTGTTCTCTGACCTCCTCTAATACTCTAGGGTTTTTTTTTTCCACCTTCTCTGAAGTATAAAAGAAAAACCCCACTTCTTCCTGTCTTACTTACAAGGCACTTCTTATTTTCCCTACATCTGCTGACTCTCACTGTCAGAGGTCAGTTCCTGCCTCTCTTCATCTCATCCCATCACTTTCTTTTTGTCTTTTCTGAAAAGAGCACTTACATCCTCTCCTGCATTACCCCTCTCCATTGTGCTGGGCTTTCCAGGAACCCCTGAAGAGCTGCAGAAGGATTTCATCGCCCTCACCTAAATGTCAGTTTGAAAGTCTCATTCCCTATGACTCCAGCCAAGCGCCCCCCCCCCAAACAAACAAATAAAATGAGTTCAGGCATGTGCTGAGCTACTGCCTGGTGTTGTGGCCCCAGGTATGTGGCAGCCCCCCATTCTCCTGCCTGCTCCCTGGGCACAGCACCAAGCACGGGGGCTTGGATCAGCAGTCATCCGCCTTATGGTAATACAGTTAATAGTGATCTAAATTAGCTTCAGACATGCCATTGATCTGGTGATACTATATGATCTGCTTGGAACTAGAACATATATCTGCCTCCAGATGACTTCAGTATTTTTTGCCCATACCAGTATTCCTCACTTCTTCAAATCTTTTTTTCTCGAACTTATAGAATACAGGTCAGGTCAATCTTTCTTTATAAGTCATACTTTCAAAACCCTAAATCATGCATTTGTTTGCCTTCCACTGCACTTTTACAAGCTCAGTCAGCAATGTCCTTCCTATAATACATTGCAGAATTGCAGATATTCCAAATGGAGTCTGACTAGTGATTTTCAAAGTGGCAGAGTAACTATAGTAGTAGTTACACACACTTGCTTGCATTTGTGCTTCTGCCAACATTTCTGTTCAAGACCATAATTGAATCTCTGGTTTTCCAGTGCAAGACAGGAACTGGTGCATCTCCGAATGCACAAGCAAATGGCCTAAGCCATACTAGTAGGGGTTCCTTCCCAAACACATTTAACCAAAGGTGGCAAAACCCCTTTCAGATTAATTCATATGTTTAATCCCCTACAAGCAAGCTTAACACACTGAATATATCCACAGCAGTGATTTTAGGTGTTGTAAGAAGCATCAATATTAAATCAGTAACATTCATTCACAGTTAATCAAATGAAACCAGAGCCAAAACCTCAGAGTGACTCTAAGGGCTTCCACCCTCTTTGATTTCCTGTTCTTTGGGTGAGATGCACACTACAGCCTCTTTAGTAAAAATCCCTTGGAGAACTTTGCAACAACCCTTCAGTACAATATTCTGGCTCAAATCCATGTCATACAATTATATTTCACTATCAATATCTTCTTCTTCAGAGTCTTCCCTTACCATCCTGAAATATAGTCTAATATACAGTGCCTAGGCACTGCTGCATTATACCTTGGGGAGAGCATCATTTTAAAACTGTGGATACTGATTCTAGTATAAACTTTGTTTAAATTGATGCTTTAAGACAAAAGATAACACATGGAATCACAGCTAATGGTCACCACCTCTCCCCCAAGATTACATCTGTTGATGTTGATGGGTTACTGTTTGGATTTGTCAGAGATTTCTTACTCTCCACAACTCCCAAACTTGATACAACTAGGAGGTCTTTCACAGCCTGTGTCTGTTTACCTGTTGAGATGGCATGGTGCCTGGCTACTCACAAGGTGGTCAGACACTTCCCCTAAGACATAAGTTTCCAGGGAATATGAAAGCTCAGAAAGGAGGCCTGGATAACATTTAAGTGCCATCACTTTTACAGGAAATCCTTTCCACTGTGACAGCTCTGCCACACTGGTGTCACATCCCTCGTTACACTTCATCACGCCTGTTCACACTTTGGTGCATTGATGAATCAATTCAAGCATTTTCTTGGCATTTCCTCTGTCCCTTTTGCATCAATATGGGACAGTTGGCTCACAGCATGACAAACTTTCACATCTAGATTTTCAAACTTTTCCTAGAAGCTAATGGGAATACATGTTCCACATGTAAATCAACCAGTATAGCAGGACAATACTGGAGTATTTCTCTGGCTCTATTTTGCTTTCTTGCAGTATTTACAAAATGGTGGCTCTGATCTCCCAGAACTGTAAGACTGAAAAGGAGTATCTGGTTTATTTTTTTAATCACTATAGGACTTGCAACACTACTATCAACGTTATTTTGTTTGGATTGTGTGCTAAAACTACTATATTCTTGGGGTCTGGCCAATATTTGGATATCTTAATGAATACACATCACGCTCTGAACCTAAGCTGACCTCCTAATAGGAGTGACTTGAATTTCAGGAGTGATACATTCTCATGAATCCCATTGCAATTAGAAGCACTACAGGTGCTTGACAGCCTCAAAACTATAGCTTCTTCTACCTAGAAATAGGACATTTAGGTACCCATGTTTAATAATGTTTATATCATTAATATTACCATGTATATACTGGTATAATCCATGGGCAACCTTTTTTGTAGATCAAGTCTACAAAAAGCCTGATTTTCAGAAGTACCAGAACATATTGGTATATCTCTCTGAAAATCAGACTAGAAAAAAATAAATCACATTCCAAAGGTTGTCAAAGCTGCTTAAACACAGTAACCCCAGAGAACTCGCCTTCTACTTGAAAGTGCCCACTTCTCAAATTGTTATATGGAACTTCTCCAAAGGGAACGAAATGAGTTTCAGACCTGGTGTTCCAGCCCTGGCCTCACACACTGTCATTGCAGAACTAACTCCAGAATTGGTATGAAATGGAAGAGTCGTCTGCTCTTACAGATTATACCTACATAAATACACCCACTATATATGTGTCTTTACACACTTGTACACATATACACACACATCAGAAAAATATATTGTAAAAATAGCTATTTTGCATAACTGCTATTGAAGAAAATGAGCTGTCCTTACTATCCACCAGCAATTTTTCTAAATAGTGTTTGCATGATGCTTTCAACCTGCAACATGGATTTTAAGATAGAGATTTTATTCTAAGCATGATTAAAACCATGTTACCCATTAAAACCTTTCTTAACCTGTTGCAGCTGTAAAGAAACATTCTGAGCCTTTCCCACAACACTTTATCAAGAAGGTAAGGTAAATTAAATTTGTGTTAAAGCTCCTGTAACCTTTAATTCACTGAATTAGGGATTTCCCAATTAGAGCAGAAAGCAGTTCCAGGAAAAGTGACATGTGAGTATTTACTTTCTGTTTAAAGACTTTTTTTGATTAAAAGATATTGGAACAGATAACACAACAAAATTAGTTTTTGCTGTGATGGTGAGGTTAAGGTTTCCGCTGTTGCTAGGATATACTGCCCTATCACAGCCAATCTTGACGGTGAAAATTGGTGCCTTAATTTCCCAATGGTCCATGCTACTTCTGACTTAGGCCTCATTCTGGTTAATCATGCTGTCATTCTCACTACAGATCGCCTTTTGACATCTTCATCTGCAAAAAGATTCTACAGTCAAGCCTGACTATGGCAAGTCAATTCAGAGTTTCACTGGTGGCCAAGACTAAATTCATGGGCGAGTTTCTTTGTAAAAAGAAGAGCTTCACTAAAGGATGAGGAATACAGTAAATGAAGAGTTATTTTGCTTGGCAGAGGCAGGCGTGGACCATGTCGAGCAAAATGTAATTGGAGCAGTGATCACATTTGGCTCCTGGTACTGCAATGTCAGGAGTCATTTACACCTTTACCAAAAGAGTCAGAACAGAGTCTTCACTGTCTGTGCTAGTTTAAATAACAAAGCAGAATAGAGCTGCTTCTGATTTGGCAACTGAAATGTGCATTACACTTGGTATTGTCTTATCTCAGATGAGACAGTTTAGACAGATTTTTTCCCTAAAAATTAGGCTCTCAGATTTTGCTGTGATTTCTATTACACTGCTCATAATGTGTAATAGATTGTTCATAATGTGTGATGCATTGGGATGATGGATCATCTGTATTTATTCCCTCACAAAGTTGAAATTCATGCCCTCAGCTACCTACACATTTGGCCCCTGTAAGGCAGTTTCATAGTATAGTGAGATATAATATATACCCAATAGAGCATACCCTTTGAAGACATGTCTGCTGTCAAATGTTGCTTAAAAATCCTTTCTGAGGATGAGTGACAGGTGTCTGACTACAGGCTTTGCCTGAAGAGCAACATAAAAAACCTGTGAGATCCACACAAGGTGACTTCTAGCAGGCTGAAAAGGGGGCATCTATCTGTAAAATAAAAATAACCTGTATACTATACAAGGTAAGAAATTAATTCAATTAGAAAATTAAAAGAGAGACTGTACTTTATACACCATTGTATCCAAACTATGTGCTTTTTTTCCAAACATATTATTGCTTCCACTGCCATAGAAGTCTAATGTGTCCGCAAACTACATTAGGTCTCAATTTCCACCAGAGAATATGTGCAGAGAATGTGTCATCAAAGTTATACCATAGAGAAATACAACAAAACACTGTGCTATAGGTGGAAATGAACAGGAAGCATTTCAGTATTCTGAATAATTTATCGATGCTTTTGAAAAGCAGATGTGCTCTCATTAACACTGCCTCGCTGATAACTTCTGCTCTTACTACACCAAGATCTCTTCTGGTGCCAGGCATCTATTTTTTCCCACAGGCCACTTACTACAGCAAAGTACAAAGAAGCAGTAGAGCCAGCCTTGTAGACGAGTTCTCAGTTACTATTACTGTACTAGAAAAGAGCAGAAAGATCATCTGATGCTTTTAACACCTTCCTTGATACCCAACAGGTACCTCAGCTATGAAGGTATCATTTAAATTGATGGAAAAATGAAGGTATAATTTAAACTTATTTCTAGCAAACCCTATGAGCTTGACTCTGCTGCTCTTGCTTACAGTGGCAAATAGTTTCTCTGAGGACATCTAAATTTAAAATTATATTTCTTTCAGAGTAACTAATATTCAACATAACCTAGTATAAGCACTTGTGGTTTCTAGAAGACAGGATGGCCCAACATGAATCTGGCTAATGTAGCAGCTAAAGTGGAAGTACATGTAGTTGCAGGGCACTAGAATAGGGAAGCAAGCATGGAGTCATTAGATGTGGCTCAAGAATTAACTAAAGTTGTTTGGAATATATAATCCAAACCCAGAATGAAACCCAAACCTGAATATAAAGATTCTGCTTTGCAAATACACAAAATAGCAAATAAAACACTTTTAATAAAGCACAGAGATCTGTTTGGTCAAAGATTTCCAGATATGGTTTCCAGTTTCCAGTTGAAAATCATTACAATTCCCCTGCAATTTCGTATCATCTTACTGGTAAAGACACCACTTCCCTGTACAGCGAGGCTAAAACCAGTATTATCCTTCATATAAAATAATTACACACACCATATATGCTGCAGTGACATACATGTACTAAACTCCAAAACCAAGTGATAAATTGCATTTCTTCAGCACCTCTGACTGTCTCACCTGCACTCTGCTCACTAATCCATCTTTGCCAAGACTACTTCTAACCTTCCAAACCCATCCACTGCCTGCAGACAACCATCATTTTTTTCAGATAATAACCTTCTAAAAAAAAATAATGTTTTCTTCCTACCTACAAATGAGGAATTTGCCCCCAAAATATATTGGTCTGGGGTTCAGGGCAATCTTGGAGCACTGACAACTTTAAAGTCCAATATCTCAGGACACTTGAATGTTAGAAATGAGTACTTTATGTAAGTGGGGAAGAAATAAAAATTCACCCCCCTAATTGTTCAATATAGGCTTTGCCAGGTGTAAAAGTTTTAATTTAGTCCTGGTAGATGACAAGATGTCAAATTTCCAAACCGCAGTGTTGTAAGGCACAGAAAGGCTCTCAGCTCACACTTCAGTATTTATTATTCAGGTTCTTTGCCCTGAAAGGCCTGTAAAACTAACTTCACAGCACTGAGGAAGGTTGTTACAAATGAAGTAGAAGGGTGTACAGTTACATGGTCCTTAAAAATTGCAAAATATATCTACTCCAGTAGAGTCTAAACCAGTCTGAGTTTATTCACCGTAAATCAGCCCCAATCACAGATGCAGTCCACACAGTCTGTCTCACATTTACATTTTATTTTTTAGTTCCCTGGCATAAACAAAATGCTAGTAGACACTGCCAACATTTCTAGCATCTTGGTGCATGCACAGAGAGCTACTAGAATCAACATCTGTGCTCTACCTCAGCAGAAGGCAGGCTTTTCTAATCGTGATTTTGAGCTAAGCAGCACATCCCTCCACCGTGCGGAGAGATAACATTCAACCAAACTAGCAATGAAACTACCAGCTCCCTTCCATTTCTGTGCAGTAACACACTGTGATGGAAGCATATAAGAAATTGCAGAACAACCAACTGCCTGTATGTATCCCAAAGCTCTTTGTTCATGCTCCCAAGGAAGGCTTTGTTTGTCTCATTTCCCTGATCTACAACAGGCAAGTTAGTACGATCCTGCAGATTGTGAGTCCCGGGGAAGAAGCAGACCTTCCTGCTCAGTGCATGCCAGCAGGCTGCTCGTCCTCCTTCCTTATTGCCCTATTGATTGCCCTCTTTCATTTACAAAGAGCGCAGCACTTGGGAAGGACGAACGGCCACAAGCCTGCCCTGACCCCTCCCCTCTGCCTAACGAGGCCGGGAGGAGGAGCGGAGCCGGGTTCGGGCCAGAGCTGTCGGGCGTGGGGTTGGGAGTGTTCGGACGCGCTGCCCCGGACGGCACAGCTCGATTGGCAGGATCGGGTTACCCGCACTGCCCCTCACCGCCTTGTCCCGGACGGCACAGCTCGGTTGGCAGGACCGGGGTACCCGCACTGCCCCTCACCGCCTTCTCCGGGGCTGTGCAGCTAGCATAGCCTGCCCTGTCGGCAGCGGGAATTATTACCATTAGTTTTCGTCCTAATATATAACTAGAGACACCGTTGTAACCAAACGCACTTAAACAGAGCAAAATGATCTAGGTACTTCTGCGAGTTCGCTAGCGAGCTAAATTATCGACCCTGAATAGCTGTGTCATACTGAACCGGCAACTGCAAAATGTGGGGATTCTTAGTTGAGAGTTTGCTTAAAGCCCTGATGTGTGTCTCCCCCTTTATGTTTTGGTTTGCAAAAATTGAAGAAAATTAGTTATTCTTCCTTCACCTTGGTAATAGTTCATGAAGGCTACGCTGACACTTCAAAATAGCTAGATACTCATTATTAACTTTTTTTGCATTTTAACAACAGTAATCAGAGTGCACCAATGTGTCATTAGTGGGATGTTGACAGGTTTCTAAAAAGAATTTTAAAAGACTGAAGATCAAGGAATGAGACTAATAGACTAATGCTGAAGACTGGGGAGAAAAATACTTTTTCCCATTAAAAAAGTTTCGCCATGACCCAAGTACTTCAGTTAACTTCTATGCAGATTCATCCTTCAAAATAAATATAATTAGTATCATCTACAATAAATCAGTGTTATGTTATAATAACCTGTGATGTATGGACAATTTCCTAGTTTACAGTGGATTTCAAGGGCTGCATCCAGCTAACTGTATTTCTGACCAGAGCTGGTCAGATGTACACAATGAGTTTTCTGTGTACTCATAGGTTTTTAATCTTTGGATTCCCCCAGAACAGTTGGGTTTGGGTTTTTTTTAACCGTTTGAAAGCCACATACTCTGAAAAGATTTGAAATCCTGATGATATTCTAACTCAGTGATTCAGACAAGCATAGAAAGGTCATGCTTGTTAGGTACCATCGCAGATATTGTCCTCAGCTTGCTTTGTTTCAACATCCTATATGACAAGATTGCAGTATTGCTTCTGGATTTAGCAACTAGCTTTTGCATGGATGCTATTCATAGCACCTTTACCCCAAGAAGTTTCCAGAAAGCTCAGTGTGGCTGCTTCCCAGGTTCCCCCACACAACCACACTGAAATACCTCATTGCCATTTGTATTTCTGGACTTACAGCCTGACACTTTTCATTTTCCAGGTGGACCAAAGTCCTTCATGGTATACAGAAATTATTAAACTGAACGTGAAAAATCACAAAAGCAAACATGAGATCTACAGCTTAAACTGTGTATTTTGCATATATTTAAGCATTAGCTCATTCACTACCAGTGACACCATCCCTTCTGGGAGCTCCTTAGACCACTGGGACAACAGCAGAAAGGATGAAGCAATTAACACTATTCAAAGACCGAAATGTAGAAAATCCATTAAGTACCAGAATCAGGTTTTCTCATGGCAGTGCTTTAGGTCATACATGGCCTGCAAGTTTGAACAGTCCCTATTTCTACTGAAACTAAGGTGGGAGTTACATCCAGATAAATATCTACTGGAACAATTCTATGCAGTTATTTGGTTTTGCACAGAGTTAAATAAGGACTAATGTAAACCTCAGGAGAATGTGAGGATGTTGGTTGACGGTGTCCTCCAAGAGATCTGTATGTGGAGCTGAATTCTATAGTCCTGTCTCTGTGAAAGCAAATTTCCTCTTAGTGAGAATTACATTTCCATAGGACATATGTTTTCATAATGCACTGCACAGAGACCTTATTTTATTCATCTCATAAGGGTGAGCAGTTAGCAGAGCTAAGATTCACACCTTGGCATCAAAGGAGCATAGGTACTTGAAACCTGATTCTTACACCGTTAAAGTATGTGCTCTGGGACGTGCTCCATATGTTTTCCCTCTTTCCTCTCACAAGTTATATTCTGTAATAAAAACTTTATATTCCTAGGCTTTCTGAATATCCTAAATTTACAAGAAATCTCTGCTTTAAAAGAAAAAAACCCCACAACCCTAATATGATGAGCTTTAGATGACATGAATTGATTTTTAACAGCCTTTCCTGGACCTTCATGTGATAGCAACATTACAGTCATAGGGACAAAGATATGTTTAGGTTCTAAAAAATATTAGTATGTTCTTGTTGACAGACCTTAAACCAAACAGAAGGGATAAGAAATCATTGTCAAATAAACATTTTATTTGTTAATTGTTTAAAAAAGTATTGCTTCTAATGACCAAAGTCTTATTGGTTTTCTAAAGGAAACAGAAAAATTCTTAGCTATCACTTTGCTTTATTAGAAGTGAAGAGGGTTGTAAATGCACTGTACTATTATCTGTGCCTTCCTTCATGTGTTGTGATTATGTGTTCAGTAAATAGCATCCAGACTAAAAAGACCTTGTTGTGAAATCAAGCAACATTAACTCATTAAGTCAATAATTCATGGATTCTTTTATCTAAAGTGGCAACATCACACCATCAATTCACAAAACAGCCACTTCTCCGAAGTGTATGTGATGATAATAATGGATTTTCTAACAATACACTCTCAGAGCAAGGTCACTGCGCACAGATGCGGTGGACGCCATGATCTGACCTAGGTCAGCAAAACAAGCTTTATTATTGAACCTAATTATGAACTATCAAGATAATGGCCTAGACTAAACTGTTTCCTAGGGGATTATTTAGAAACTAGTCAGCCATTTTAGGTTCAAATCTACTGTAGAGCACTCCCTTCAAGAGGGGAGCAATTGCTGCTAGTATGTACCATATATGGTAGGTACAGTACATACACGTGCATGTTACAGATCCATTTTTAGATATCCCTGTAGTTGCCAAAGACAACTCACATGTGCCTAGCACATAGCAAAATTCAACTGAACTGCATTTTGGATGAGGACCATCTAGTCAAGTGACAGCACAAAGGAAAAGGAGGTGTACAAATCTTCATGGAAATCCCACAAAGGGTAACAATCCTAACTTTGCAGTTGGCTTCACTTAGGTCTAGAGATAAAAAAATTGTAATACAATAATCTTCTAATACAGCCTGATCATAATACAATGCTAATAAGTGAAAAGAAATGAACCAAAAGCTGTTTGGGATACCACTGGCTCCTTTCAGACCAACCACAGTAAAACTCATGATGTTCATAATGTATTTTAAATTCCTTGAGATAGCATGTGTAGGAAAAGTAGCTCATGTTCCCTACATTTTCCTGATGAGTTAAAATTAATGCACAGGATCAAAGCTGCCTACTGCCATTTGTGCTCAGCTGAGGGTATTTTTACTTTGCTCCTCCCCCTAGAAAGATAAAGCATTTCAGTTGAGCTCACCTCTCCAGCCAGAAAAGTCATTAAAATGTTTCCTTCCCTTGTGTCTCTCACACTGTAATTCTCCCAGGTATATAGAACTGACTCATTATTATTTTATATTTCAGCTCATGTAATTATACCCAAGTTTCAGAAAGGAATAGTTCCTTGAGATCAGAGTTCGTGTTGTGTTAGAAGTGAAGCCAACCTCTGAGTATTCCTGGCAGGGGAAGATTGATTCCCTGTATGATTCCCTCAATTATTTAAAATGATCTTGTTTTTATTTAAGGTTTTGATTCATATGATAATTAGAGACCTATTTTAGAGATGCTTGTTTTTCTAAGATCAGAATTCTGTTGCTGTGATAAACTTCTCACCTTTAATCCAGCTACCAGTCCCAGTGAACCAGTCAACCTGTATGAATTAACATGATGTGCTTGACCCTGTACCTTGCTTGTGGGTTTGTAATGAGATCCAACCCATGGGAAAACGCGTAGGGAGAAGGGAGGGGGCGGCTCAGCCTGAAACATTTCCTTTAACCAGTTGGCCTGTGAACCCATATGAACTGGATCTCCCACAGAAGTTATGATTTGAAAGTAACCCTTTCAAATCACACGTGGAAAGGTTCACATAGCTCTAGTGCTAATACACTGGGGCAATTTGCAGAAAATTTTGTATTCCTTCACTCCATACTGACAAAGACTGAAGGTTCACAAGCTCTAGGCCAAAAGAAGCCATAAGGGAAAAGCACATTTTCCACAAAAAGAAAAGAAAACAACCCAAAAAACCCACCGAGATAAAAAGACTTAGTCATACATTGATGGAAAGAGTCTTCAGGATAAACCGAAGAGGGAAGAAGGAGAAAAAAGCCTGCTTTTGCAGGGCACTGCTGAAAAAGCTCTCAGAGAAATAGAACTTTCTCCATTTCATGTTCTGAATTAGCCAGGCTGCTTTTATTTTGTATTACATGTTTTTTCATAGCAAGATTTCTGATTTTTTGTATAATCATTTAATGAAGCTTGGGGCAAATTGAGAGTTATGTTAGCAGTAGCTGGTTAGGAAAACCTTGCCAACTATCTGAGTCAAAATATGTTTAAAAGTATCTTTGAAATATTTTGTGTAATATTTATGTACTGTTTCTATTACTATTAAGGGGAAAGAGCAGAAACTTTCCAACTAGAAGTAGAGGTGCTGGTAGCAACATTGTCATAAAGTACAGCATTAATCAGAACTGCAACCAGATATACTATTTACCAACAAAAGCACAGAAAAACTATGAAGTATTCATTCTATCCACCTCCTGGAAGACCCCAAATCATTATTCTAGACTGAATTCAGGAGGAAAAACAAAAATCAGTTAAAAAAATACATAGGGAATTGGCAAAAAAGAAAAAGAAAATCCTGAGTTCCTGAAACCCCAGGGAAGTTTGAAGCACAAGCATATGAGACTAACTCAACAACTGGGAACACAAAAGGCCAGAGAACCTTAGTGAGGGAAAAAACATTACAGTTGTACGGTAAAGAAAGCATCAATGAAACCAAATCTTTTGAAAGACTTTTTGAGAGAACAGTCTATGAAAAAAATACTTAAGCATAAGAACTGATTGCTCCTCATTTGGAAATAAATGAAACTATGTCATTTAGCAACACAAAAGATCTGGCTCTCAAGTTAGAAATATGCCTCAGCTAAAAGCACATTGTAGTGTTTCAATAGCTCAATCAGCAGAAAAGCCAATCCTCTTTCTTTCTTTGCAATAGCAGCTCTTATACCTTCCAATGAGAGTTTGATCAACATTGATAAATTTGGGACTGAAATATACCTTCAACCTACATGATTATTTTATTGCATGCTGTATGTTTACAGTTCTCATGGATTTCATGGAAATAGGGAGCTAATGGGTAATGTCCATGTAGATAAATAAAAATTATTTTAGTAATCTAGTGGTAGGCAAATGTAATTTCAGAATGAGGTTTCTTTACAATTCAACCTGCTGGAGCAATCCTGCTAACAGTCCTACCCCTCACTCTCTTGTTTCTGCCCCTTTACTCCCCACCTTGCCTTGGCAGCACAAGCTGCTGTGTGGCTATGCAACAAACGACAACTGGAAATAAAGACAGCAGAAAGCTGGGGAATGGCAGAGCAGTGTGCCAAAGGGTCAGTGCTTAATAAAGTCTGGGGGCACAAAACCTGCTTTGCTCCTCTAGGAAACAGAATACTTGGGTTCTGCACGCTTTCTCCTGCAAGGCATCTCTATACTTTAATTCTGTTTTTAAGACAAGATGATGCTGCTCTCTCTTTTACACATCATCCTACTTTCTGCAAGCTGCACACTGCTTCCCTGCCACAAGCTGCAGGGAGCACAGGCTGTGATAAAAATATCACAGAAATTATCAAGAATCTTCTCATTCAATTAGACTTTGGTGCATGCCTGTGGCGCAACATGAGAACACTGGTTGTGGAAGGCACTTAAGTTACTACATTGCTAATTAACATCTCATGAATCCTTCTACAGAAAGCTTTCAAAATAGAGACAACTCCGAAGAAGCACTAGGTGCAGTACATTTCTAAGATATAAATGACAGAGGGAAACACTGAGCAGTCTTGCATAATTTACAAGCATTTTAGTCCATCTGATTTTCTCTTTTTTGTGTGTGCATGCACATATTTGGTTTTACATACACACACCCCTTTGGTAAGCAGAATTAGCCTTTTCCATAACCTCATGATACATTTATGCTGAATCAGGCCAACACATTGCTTCACACATAAGTGCAAGCAATAAAATCAATTGTCTGGAGCATTATCTGATGTAGTCAGCCAGTGGAAAGCACTTTACATTTTGTTTATGCCTATTCCTGTTCACTGTTTTAAAATAAAGCATCTCAAAATGGTGTTAGCTGTTCACTATAATTCTACTGCACTTCTAGACTCCAGATAAGGAAGGAAATGCAGAACAGACATGATTACAAAATTTTAAGAGGCAGAATACTTTAAGTAAATGTTACTTAATTGACTTTCAAGAAATATAAAATCTCTCCCAGCTTATCTTGATTTCAATATTAAAAATAGAGGCAAGATGGAAAGGCATCAGCCAATCCTTCAATAACTTCTAGACAGACTGGATTATACTTTTAACATGTTCTTACCACCTTCTTATAGTCCTTATTTGTTTCCCAGACCCCGGCTGAAATCAACTCTTTTTATCCGATTGTGACTGTAGATAAGTATCAGAGCAGTAGAGTTACTAACTACAGTAAGAGGATACACAGCTTTTGTGCTAATAAGCACTTCTTTTTAAATGCTAAGAGCAATTAGTCCTTTTGTGTCAACTATTGATTATGCAGACTGATAGACAAAAAACAGCGCACAGCCTCATTCTTCTTTCTCCTGGAGTTCTAAAGAGCAAAACTGGCTTAAAGCAATTGCAAAGCAGAGTGGTACTCCATCTTTGGGAATCAAGAGCAGCTTAGCTGATTCAGAGAGGAACAGTAATGGGTTCGACTATGAGTGAGGAAAGCAATTTCTGATGTGTTTCTTTTTCAGCGCTGTTTCATGAAAATATCCACTTTTGATATTAGCTTTCTAGAGCAAGTATGAAGGTTATTCTTTTGTGAAGTTCAACTATGAATAATTTTAGGTGCTCCTAATTAAAAGTATTTTTAAATCAACTTTTTGCACAGTTTTCCTAAAGATTGCTTTATAAATAAACACATTCTAAGTTTGTGCATTTAGAATCATCTTCTGACTTAATTATACAGCTCCCCCATGACAACATACTTAACTGCCATAATCCATGACCACGTGCTTATGGAGTACATAAACTGTCAAACTGCTTGGTTTATTTATAAAGCATGTAGGTTCACTAAAATGACTTTAGTGTCTTTATAAAAAAAAAAAATAACTGGTATATTGCAACAGCACAAATGTCTGGTATTTCTAAACTGTAAAAGTGCTCCTAGAATCAGAATATCAGGTTGGAAGGGACCTCAAAGATCACCTGGTCCAGCCTTTTCTGGGTCCAACCATTTAGAGGATAGTTTAGACAGGATGGCCCAGCACCCTTGTCCAGCTGAATTTCTCACAAATCCCTCTCAGATGAGCTCTCAGTGCCCTAAAGTTTGGTCTTTTAAAACTTAAAACCTTTGTCTTGGTACTAACTTTCAACGTGCTCAGCCAGATCCCAGACTCCACAATACTGTGATCATTGCAGCCAAGGTTATCACTGAGATACTACAGAGCAGGTGTTGTTGGTTTGTAAGTAGCAAGTCCAGCAGTGCCTCATTCCTGGTTGGCACATGTAAAATTTGTATGAGGAACCAGTCTTCTATACATTCCAGGAACTTGATGGATGATGTGTGAGCTCGTATATTGTTCTTCCAGCAAGTGTCTGGGCAGTTGAAGTTACCCACAAGAACCAGGTTCTGTTGATTCTACGCTTATTTTAAGTGACCCAAATTTTGCTTCATTAGCCTTACAGTCTTGGTTTGGAAGTTAGTAGGAGATGCCTACTTTAAGATTCCCCTTGGAATTTTACAGGCACTGCTAAATTGCCACTGGGTTCTGAACACATTTATGCTAGATATACAGAAATAGTGAAAGAGTGAATACCTGCCATAACTGTCACCTAATTTCATTGGCAGCAGCAACATATAGTTAAGAGTTACAGGAGGTATTACGTGCTTATTATTGTATTAACTGACCCCAAGTGTTTAAGACTCTTATGATTATTCCTTTAGGCATATTTTCAAAGCATAGGAAGCCTTGAAATCCTAGAGCAAGAGAAAAGTGGAATTCATGATATCCAAATTATCAGCTATTTATTGAGGATTTATTTTTAAGACATAAATATAATGCTTTCATGTGTAGATTAAAAGAAAAGCGTAACCTTTCATAATTCCACGTGAAAAGTGGCAAAGCATTGAATTTTGTATGCAAGTGCAGATGCTTTCTTCAGTGTTCATATTATTGCACTGTTGCTTCACACAAGTGACTGAAGCTATTTCATGAACTACTCATTGATCTCTATGAATTTATTGCAAACGCTGTGGACCTTATTATAACAGCATCCTTGAAAGACAAGCATTTTGAATGTCACAAGGAGATGTTGCTGTAACAAAGGAGAGTGTAATAGGCTTACATGCACAGTATTTGAGATCCAGAGAATTTTCAAAGAGAATAACCTGAGTAAGTGCCTTATAAGGAAGGTGAATCCTATACGTATTACAGCTTGAAGATTTCTTGATATAGCACATTAAATCCATAGGATTCTATTTTCAGACATAGACATGAGAACACTAGCCTGCATCATATTCATGCTTTGGAAAGAGTATACAGTTTGCCAAGAAAATTAAGTTTTATTACTATTTTTCCTCCACAAACATGAATACAGAATACAAACTTGGTGTGCACTAAAACTAAGGGGAGCATGAAGTTCCTGTGAATGTATTAAATTTGTACACACTGATCATAATTTATACTTCACAGAGTAATTCTTTGATACTTCAGCTGCTAAATGTGTTTGGGACCTCTGTTCTAAAGACAATCTTGGGTGCCTAAAAAACCTTGAGTGCTCTGAACAGCACTGGGTCCATCGCAGAAATATTCATGCAAAGTAATTACAAACATAAAAGCTAAACCCTCTTTTCAGGTAATGAATATGTGTCTTCAAAGTTATGGGTATTTGACACATGCAAAAGCATTGCAATTTGATAAGTGCCTATTAGCACATAAACTTATAAAATTTGAATGCTTAGAATTGGGTTATTCATATCTGCAGTTAGAAACCTAGTAACAGATTTATATGAATCTGCCTTATCTCCTTAATGCTTTGCTTTGCTAGGATTTCTTCACCTTGAAAATGCCTTCCCTGTTTTGCTGTCCATGAGCACTGTTGATCCCATTACTGAAATCTCTACTCAACCATTAGGTTACTTTTTGTAAGTGCATGCATTGCTTTTGAAAACTGCCATCTCTAAAAAGGAGAAAAGTTAAGTCTTCTCGAGTCATTGAACTTCTCAGTCAGAACTGGAAAACATACAAATACGATATATCACTATGGTGATGCTGTCATTACTGGAAGTGTAGCATGATTCTGTCCATACCAGTCCTCTAGTTTGAAGTCTATGATCTGTGGAAGAGAAGTTCTGTGCCTCTTCTGAACCCCATTATGAGCTTTACAACCTTTATAAAACAACTAGCAGCATAAGCATCATTTAAATGACCAAAATGCCATACAAACTCATTGCTCAAGACTTCTGAATTTCAGAATAAGGGGATCTACAAAGTCTATTAAAAATCTATATATAAACCTATAAACACTTTATTTACAGTGTTTTTTAAGGAAACACTTGTGATTGTGTCATTTATCTGGTCCTGCAATTTAAATAAAATCACCAGTTTCAACAAAACCTGAGAGGGCAGTAGAAATCTCAAAAATATTCAGTTACTGGCAATTCTGTGAACGTTAGTGAGCAGATGTATTAGTGCTGCACAATGAAGAGGAGGCTTTCAATATTACGTTATTATTTTTGTTCTGAGAATCAGAGCCACTTGGCTGATCCCCATATACACAGACTGGATTTTTTTAATCAATCAAGACAGAAGTCTGAAATCATACCATTACTGGATACAGATGCTGAATGGGATTGCCCAGCATAAACTAAGCAAAAGGTATTGAACGTGTATTGTATAACAGCACAAACTTTCCTTAGCTGAATATATCTCAGGAGTAGGAATGACACTTGTCAAGCAACTTGCTTAAGAATTCACATCAGGCTTTTTTTTGGCAGTGTCAGCTATGTTTGATATAGTGAAATAATTTCTGCTGGTGCAGAATTGCCTTGATGTCCTACATTAGCTGTGTTTGCTTGCATAAGCTTATCCTGCATGAAGAGACAATAGAAGAGACCATAGCTAAGAAGAGCTTAGACAAAGGATGAGATACAGATATATTTACGATCATCTGGGAAGGAAATCAAACAAAAAACTGCAGATGAACTTTTCAGTACATTTATAATTAGCCATTTTTTTCAGGAAAACAAAGTACAAGCAGATGAATGCTAGGAGCAGATGCACAACACATGAGGAAGTACAAATAGCCATATGGCAAATTCTGGAAGACAAGTGTCATGTGATATCTTGTTTTTCAGGATAGTGGTTCTTCAAGAAGAAGAAAACCTCAAACTTCTGAGAATTAAAGTTTTTTTTTTTTTTTTTTTAAACCACAAAACTCCTGATTGCAGAGCAAATAATTCAAATGTTATTTAACAAAAATGTACTTGTGGTGAATTCTTGTATTATTTTAATTTCTCAGCTGTTGGAAGGTGGTCAGAAAGAAGCAAGACATAACACTTGAATTAAATTTGCCACTTGCAAGAGATGTGTATAAACATTCAGAAAGAAATATGCCTGTTGTTTAGTATTAGATAGGAATCCACTAAATATTTCCTGTAAACTCAATGATTACAGTGAATAACCACTATAGTGGGAAACAAATATATATCCAGGATTAGATCATTCTTAGACTGGGGACTTGTTCTCTTGTGAACTTTTTAAAATATCTGAAATTAACTTCCTTCCCCCTTCCCCTTCATTTAATGTTAGTTTTCTGTCTTAGTTTATGCAACTGGTTTACTAAAGAAAAATAGTAGTTTCTATATAATGTAATTTAGGATAAATTAGAAACTTTGAAATATGCTTTTCTGTTGTGCGAATCATCTTAATCAAGGTTTACCCCTAAAATTGATAACAATAATGTCTGAAATGTTTTCCTGGAACAAAAGAGAAAAATTCTAATTTTGATAATGTATCATGTGACCAAAAGCCCCTTAATTGCACTGCCATTTCTGACCATTACAGTTGCAGTGACTTCTGGAGAAAGTCTTCTACATTCATCAAGTTTCCAGAGGCCCTAGCTCCTGATCTCAGTCATTCCTATTGCTGTGAGGAGACTGATTAAGGAGTGTTATGAAGCTCACCTGGAAGTGTTAGGGCCCCTTGCCTGTCCTGCCAGCACATAGGAGCCACTTGCACACTCTGAGGTTACAAGCACATGCTTCCAGAAAACCTTCTTCAACTTTTCAAATTCATACAGTTCCTAAAAGTAAGTTTCCACTCAAGGGCAAAGAGGCGCTGCGTAGCTGTCTAGCAAATGAGATCCAAGCTCCATTCTCAGAGCAAGTTTTTTTCTTAAGAATTAATTAACTTAAAACATTGTTCCTAAAGCCAAAGCTTGATACAGTGATGTAGAAAGATTAATACAGCTAAGCATCAGAGAGATGAAGAATTTCCTTCTAATTAAAACTTTCTGGCAAGATAACAGAGTTGCCCTTGTATTAAAGATTAATGCATTTGATAGGTTTGATGGCTCAATATCCCCTATAAATCATAACAGAAAGATGCTTAAAGAATTGATTCAAGCTTATTAATTGCAAAAATAAATAAATATCACAGCATCTGCAGCAACTATAAAAAGTTGGGTACAAATCATTGCTAAGTTGTGTGGGTATGTTTTTTCTAAAGACACTGCATTAGTGGAGTAACTAAAGCGTTGCTGCCTCAAGGCTGCATTTTGCAGCTTCCCCTTACATAGCAGACAAACACTCACTGACCCATGTGGCATTATGGAAATGCTGTGTTGACAAGAATAAGCTTCTTCCATTCTCTCCAGCAGGTCTGCAGTTGGGCATTAACTTGTCCTCAACCAACGCAGCTCTGAGGGGGGTATATGCCAACTGGAAAATCAGCTTCCAGCGGGTGGTTACACAAACCCTTTCCAAGGCTAAGCTCCGAGTATTTCTTTGTGCTCTCCTTCCAAACATTACTCCTTTACTCCATTACTCATCAGCATTACCCCATTTATTTTGCATTTACGGACTTTTCTGCCACTTAACCAATAAAAGCAAATCCTGAATCTACAAAATGGAGACTTCAATTGAATGCGAGCAATATGATGTACTTCAATATGAATTCAGACATTTTTAGTGTTACGTGTTGTTCTGATAGAACCCCCAAGTTTGAAATGCTTGAGTTTGTGTTTATGTTCTGTCACAATATTGACCTTGAACTCTAAGGGACTGTTGACTGGAAGGTATTATACACTTCAGAGATTCCTTATTTTATTCTTTAAGACATGAATGACAACTTGGCTAAAGATCTGAATATAAAATTCAAGCTAGAACTTCTTTAAAATACTACATTGGTCTTTCCTAATTTCCTGCATTTTGGCAGACTTAGTTGAATAAAGAATAGAAGGTACCCTGGTATCATGTACCTCAGCATATTTCCAGTTTATGGTCCTTAAAAAACTTCCTAGAATGCAAACCTTTTCACCAAAACAACTGGAAGATTTGGCCTCCTGAGGCAGGTGGCATGGAACACTTCCAGTCTTTCTAAGTGCCACTGACTAAGGTTTTAGAATTTAAAATTCATCATGAGAATGATGAATGGTATTCCCTCATACCTCTCATTTATAAGTCTGCTCATGGAAATCACGTAGAAGCAGTGCTAGAAATACAAAGAAAGCGGTCCATATTTCATCATGAAAACACTGCCTGGGGATGTCACTTCTTTAAAAACAAGTTTTCTGTTCATTCAGGCTTATTTTAGTACTCATTTTCATTTTCTATTCCGGTGTGCTATATGCTTGTAATCTTTCACATTAGTAGGCGTTAAAATACAGTAAAATTTGGTTAAATATACTGAAGAACAGCAGAGGAGGCATTGCAAGGTTAATTTTTTCCTTCAGGATTTAGAGAAGTGTTAGTAGGAGTGTATTAAGTAGTGTGCATCAAGTCAAATTCTGATTCAACGGCTCATAAGGAAACTGAAGTTGATCGCATGTACAAGAACTAGCCAATCATTTTTACTTACAGAAATCCTTGCTAGTTTTTGTTACTGTTTTTCCACTTAAATCAACACAAAACCTCTTTTTATTTGTCTGAACATCTACCTGCTTTATTTTAAAATAATCAGTAATATGGAAGATGTCCTGGGTTCAGCAGTAGCAGTCATTTTTCTCCTTCTTAGTAGCTGGCACAGCACTGTGTTTTGATTTTCGGCCTAGGACCAGAGCTGATAACACAAATGTTTTAGGCTAACCAAGGACTTTGTGAGCCTCATGCTCTGCTAGGGACGAGGGGAGGCCAGGAGGAAGCAGAGACAGGATGCCTGACCCAAACTGACCAAAGAAGTGTTCCATACCACAGGATGTCATGCCCAGGATGTAACAGGGAGTTACCCGGAAGGGCTGGGACTGCAGGGTTGGATGAGGTATCGTTCTGTGCTTGGTCAGGGTGGGGGGAGTTACTGGTTGGCGGGTGGTGAGGTGTTGTATTCTCTTCCTTTGTTATTTCCTTTATCATTATTATTATTGGTGGTAGCAGTAGTGGTTTGTGTTATACCTTAGTTACTAAACTGTTCTTATCTCAACGCATGGGTGTTGCATTCTTGTCGATTCTCCTCCCCATCCCTCCAGGAGTGGGGGGAGGAAGGGGGGTGGTGAGTGAACAAGCTGTGTGGCTGGGTTTAAATCATGACAGACGATAAGAAAGTATTCTTGGATTCAAGTTTCTGGTCTCTTGTGAAGAGACCTGGGGGACTGAGATAAAGGAAACCAACTGAAGTCTCTAAAGCTGAACCCAGTAACAGGCACTGATATTTATTTGTACTGTTATTTGAGCACTTTATGCTCATAACCATTGCCCCCTCAGCTATTATAAGCTTGAATTTGAAGGCTGTCTGTATTTAGTTGCAGAAGGAACAATAACCAATACCCTGATCCAATAGAGGTGACATTTGCCCTGTTCACAAGGGAGCATCTTCTTAATGTTTGAAGAGCAACTGCCTTCTGCATTAATTTAATGTTTGCTTTGGAATAAATCTGCAGATACAGTTATGTACATCCTAGTGCAAGAGAGTCAAAAGGGGTTAACACTGAACACTGAGTACAGGGAATAACGCAAGCATCTGTCTCACTGAAGGTGATGTGAATGGGGCTAGTCCCCTAAAAGCTGGGCTATAATGTTGCCTCAGGAAATGGCTCAAGGTCTTACATATGTAAGCATAAAAAAAAAAAAAAAAGCTTTAACATTTCAATTTTCATAAAAAGAGAGACTCAAAATAGCTCACAGTGAATGTTTTATGTTTTGTCTCAAATACAGATGGGATTCATCACAGCCCACTTTGATAAGAAAAACACAACCCAATCTTTTTTTACATTTCAGTACTTGCTTTCCCAGACACCCATCCCCTGGCACTCCAAATGTACTGGAGCAACTGAGAACCATTTAACTTAAAGTGAGTTATAAACAGCTTAAAGAATCTAGAGCGCAGCCTTCACTTTTGAAGTTTAGGAATTTTTTCTCTAGCTAGTGTGAGGTATCCCTGCCCATGGCAGGGGGGTTGGAACTAGATGATCTTGAGGTCCTTTCCAACCCTAACTGTTCTATGAGTCTATGATTTTATGATTCTTAAATGTATAGAGGCCTACTGGCCCTGGGGGATTCAGAGTCTACACACTTTGGATTGACTGAAAAAAGTTTATTTTTTTTTTTCAGTGGGGGCTCTGTACACTTTAAATTGTGGCAAACACCACCAGCCCACCTTGCAGGGTGGCTCTTATTCTAATAAGAATTTCATCATCCTATTGCACATTTTAAAATTGTTTTCTTCCTGGTTCAGGTGTGATCATACCACTATTACAGACCACACCTGAAAGCACATTAGGAGTCAATGGAGTAACTCCTACTGAATTCACTAGGCTTTGAAATCAATTTTTTCACATTGATTTCAAATGGAGCTGAAAAAAGGAGTTGCGTGTGCTTATGAAGTTGGAGCTGAGAAAAAATACTGTATTTCCCCTTATTATGATAAGTAAGCTCAACAAAACGAAAACTGCATCATTTTTCCAGCCAGTAACTCAGACCGGATAGCATCAGCACAGATTTACTCGCTTGAAATTGAGGTCAACAGTAATCATCCTTAGATACCTGAAATCCTATGTCCGAAATACATGCAAGGAAGTGGAGGTGAACTTCACTCTCGTCTTTTCATCAGTACAGCATTTATATTAATTGCAAGAGTTGCAGATTGTGATCATGAAGCAAGACTTCTTGAGAACAGACTTGGTAAGGCCTGTAGTGTAAGTGGAGCTCTTTTCCCTGTAAGATTTTCTCCCTGGGCAGATGTTACATAGATACACAGAATCCACTAAGAAGTAGGGAGATCATTGGAGCCAAGGACGTATAAGGTAGCACAACTGTCAATGTGCCTGTCTACATTTTTGCTTCTCTCGTAGTGAATTCTTCAGCAACAGCAGCCTTACAGAATCTCTTAATTGGGCTGGTCCTTCTTGGGTTCAGATACCTGTTTTCTAGACATTGCCACCTTTGCCTTTCTATAAACCCTCTCTTTACAATGGCATATCATTGTCTGAAACAACCAAATTATGAAAAAAAAAAGGGACTATGTAATCACTGCATTTCCTGATTAAGAGGTGTTTATCACTGTCAAGGAAGATGATAAAAACAGATGAAGGAGCCATACCTTGAAAAAGAAAAGACAGTTAGAAATATCCCATCTATCTTATAGTAAGGTGATCATGAAAGAAAGAGGAATACTCCTTGCTTAGTGCCTTGAAGCATGCTGAAGATATCCCTGGCTGACCCAGGAGGCTTCAGATTATGACAGAGAGGATATGAGTTTAGCTATGGTGCAGAGCTCAGACAGCATGTGCTAGGAAGGAAAGCATTTCCCATTACCCTGGTTTTCCACGGACAGAAAGGTGGAGGGATTTCTGGAGAAGTGAAACAGTTCTGTTAACAAGTAAAAGCATTTCTCCAGGCTCCAGAAAAGGTAGGAAAGCACAGCTTTAATTTTAACAAAGTGAAACAACCAAAGCACCTCAAATTTCTTCATATTCACAATTAGGAAATTTAATAAAATATTTTCAGCAAAGTGTTCTCAATTGATTGTAGGAACAGCTCCTGTCATAGTCTCAATAGCCGGTAACACCAGAACTAGAGAGAACTGTAACCTGTCCTCTCTGACCCCCAACTATTTTAGCACATCAAGAACTGAAAAATCAGAAAAGTTAGCATTGCTGCCTTTTATAAAAATACCATGGAATGGTAGAGATCCTAGTGAAGCTAAGAAACTGGGCTGACAATCTGTTTTCTCTAAAACAATAGGCTATTCAGTCTGAGAATAAACTCCAGAAACTATATTGTTTTGTGACAGAAAGATTATTGTTGTTCCATCTTTATTTTTTTCTAGGAAGGCACAATTCATCTACAGCCAAAATTAAAGTAGTGAGGAACAGCAGCCTGTATCTAAAGTAGTAAGGCAAACAGTAATCCTTACAATAAATGTGAACTTTCACTGAGTGTAGACATGAAAGCCTTCAATGTCTTTAGGGTTTTGTCTGACTGGAGACAAGTGACTTTAATCCTACGGGGAAGCTGTAGAGCTCTGGAGAAGCTACCAGCTTTGTAGACTGACAGCAGAGCTCTGGGGAAGCATCAGTCTCCTCAGACAAGAAACTGCACCTGAAGGAAACAGCAAGATTCTACAAAGGCAGAAACTTATGTAACAGCTAACAAAATCATTGTGTACACAAGCACCCATATACAATCTTCCATTTATAGTGCCCCCACACTTATTTCTATGCCTTGCTAGAATTCAGTTACACACAAAAATATAAGGTTTACCCATTTAAAAATTGTTCAATAGTTAAGCATTCATAGCACTATCTCCACGCTGCTGGAGAACAGTAAAGAGCCCAACTGTAACAGGCTTCACCAACCACCCTTGATCTGCTCCATTAATGTTTCTAGTAGGTACAGTTCGGTTGTTAAAAAGTGATCAACATGTATGTTGAGGCAGACTTATTTCAATTATAAAGCAGGCTTCGTCTGGATTGAACACAGACTAAGACAGGGTCAAAATGCAGCAAGGCAAATTCATGGAGGGAAAATCCATTGAGAACTACTGAATAGAAGAGGTACCACATCAGGCTAAGATACAGTTTGCAGCAAGATTAATCAATTTGGTGAAATGCCAGTACATTTACCCTGTTCTGGTACTATTTCTTATGTATTTCCTTTTGGTTCCTGTCAGAGAGCAGGGAGTAAGCTCAGGATCACCTCAAGGCCATCTTGGTATGGTTATTGTTACATTTCACCATCCCGGTTAGCAGAAATTAAATACAAGAAAGCAGTATGTTCTTTGCTTCCAAATTGCAAAGAATCATTTCTTCAGCACATAGTTGTGAAAATTAATCACTTTTGCTGGTAAAGCACTAACAAGCTTTTCGGTATTATTCACATTAGTACTACCTAAGGTGAATAATTGTGGAATTGGGCCATCTGCCAGCTGAGAAATTCTGTCACTTTTACTTTTACTGAGTATTATTTTACTTTGCAAGTTGACCTGTAATGAGATTCTGATAGGGATAGATAGAAGCTTTTCAGCCAGCATAATTCAATGATGAAAAATGATGGGTATGAAATTACATTTATTTCATATCATTCTCCTGCATCCCTGTAGCTTCTTTTTTTAAGCTCTAGATAAGGATTATATTACAACTTAGTGTAATAAGCAGAAAAAACTTGGCCATCTGAACAGTAAGACTTGCAGCACCCCTCAGTAACAGGAAAATTCCCCTCCACGCTTTCCTCAAAATGGCATTGTGTTCCATTGTCCCGAGTTTCACGCAGCTGCCTTAACATGCCTAAAGTCCTACTTGCCATCGCTGCCCAGTGCACAAAAATCAAAGCACACACAGTGACACTTGGGGATTTTTCAGAGGAGAGCATGTGTTGGCTGCTGCTCACTCTGTTTCTGCTCTAGGTTTGGTGGATCTTGATGTACCCTAGCAACAGACACAGACCAGGATAAACAACGTCAGATGAGCTCAGCACATGCCTCATGTTAGCAAGGGGTCATTTGGATAAGCAACCTGACACCACCAATCAAGCTTTCTTAAGGCTCAGGTGACTCAAAGGCCAGCAGCATATTTATTGTTGAGGTGGTTTAAAACTGGGGAAGGATACTAATTTGCAGTTAACTACAATGTTAAGTAATTCAAAGAAGAAATGTGACTATCAGCAAGAGGCCAAATTAATTTTCTTCTAACCCTTAACAAGCTACAGCAGAAGCTGCCTTTGAAACGAACTGACGTGAAAATGCTTAGCAGGTAATTTGCAGTTCTACCTCCAAAGCCTAAAATAATTATACATACAAATCAGCAAATTTTATTTTCATAGACCTGAAAACCACAAATTCTATCCTTTTTCTCTTCATATGAAAAGATGTACCATAGACCATAACATACAGCAGGAGATGATCCATTAGTTCTCAGAAAGTCCCTGCCACAATTAGCGGCTTACGCAGTTTTGCAAAAAGGGCAGTATTCTCATGACTAGAAGCTGACTAGCATAAGGAGCTATATCCCTTTCTCCTTAGAAGCTGGATTCTAAAAACACACAATAAAACAAGTGCAAGAAATGAACATAGCTGATAAAAGGAAACAGGAAAGATGTTATGGAAACAAGTTTACTCAGGTACAATTTTCTGGATATATGAATATAGGCAATAGGTTTGTGAAGGTGTGAGCATTTCCACTAACTGTTGTGCAAACAACAGCTACAACTGCCTGGTTGTTACCTGGGTCATTATTAGCTTTTGCTTGACATGACAAGCAAAGTGGCCTTTTGTAGGAGGGAAAAACATGAGGAAGTTTTAGGGAAAACAATTCTTTTTTTCTTTTCCTAAGGCATAGATAGATCATCTTGGGTCCCTCAGTTATTTCAGGATAGTTCCTATATTCCATTCTTTGTCCAGAAGGAACACATTTGGGCTGGCTGCCTTTACATCTGTTCATCCTCAGCTCTGCCAAAAGTTAATTTTGTGCTGTAAGCAATTGACCACAGAGGAATAGGCTATCAAATAATTGATTTCTCAGGGCTTGTGTGGCTTCAAACAGGCTTAGAAAGTGCTAAAGCAAGGCAGAGTTTAAGGCTGTCCCTAATTCTGCAGCTCAAGTCAAGACGACAGGCAGCTTTATGGGCATTTACAAACATATGGCTCTGCAAGCAACCAAATGCATGGGGACTCTCAGTTGAGGCTCTGAAGAACACACTCAGTACCATCATCCTCCACCTGTGCCAAGTGGTTTGTGGCACTGCTTTTGTTGTCTGGGCATTTACTACTTCCTTTCAAAACAGAATAAACAGCTGGATTACACTAAAATCTCATTCCTTTGAAAAAAAAAAAAATCCAATTTTTTAAAAACACTACTACAAAACACATCATCATTCTGTCTCCAAGACCAGTGAATTCTGTAACTGATTTTCATTGTCTCCAGGACAGCATGAATCAGTTCAGAAAATTTCTCAATGAATGAAAAAATGATGGTTTCCCTGACAAAGCAACTATTTTAAAATTTACCAGTTGATTTAGCAAAGTCCTTCAAAGTGTTCAGTTAAAACCTCTGTGGCTTAGTTCTCTAAATTAATTAAATAAATAAGTAGCACTACCAACACAATGCTGTAAGTGTTGTTAGACTTGCTAACAACACCATTAGAAGATACTCTGACAGTGCTGGCACCAATGACCTGAAGGTACATTAGCTCTTTAGTTTGTCTTTGCTATTCTGCACAGCAGAAGAATGCTAAAGATTCACCTAAGGAAGAAGGTCTGTCTGTTGCTCAGGGGCATTTCAGAGTATCTACCTCTATATCTCTAGGCTCCTTTTCAGCTATTAATGACTTCAGTAAAACATGAAAAAAAATCTGCAAGAGCTCAAGGCTCTTGTGATTGATAAAAATTTTGTTAATGTACGAATTAACTATACATGTGGTTTTTAAATTGAATTTAAGCCTGAAAATCTAACCTTGGGGGTTTGAAATAATGGGACATTAACTTCACTGCCTTTTAGAAACTACCATGAAACATAAGTAAATGACAAAGATGAATAAAATCAAAATGATAAATGTTTTATAGTTGGTATTTTTTCTAAAATAATGTTATTGCCATTGAAAACCTAAGTGAAATGAATTCAGTCATTTCAGCTTAATCCCTGGTGGACAATAGTCCACATTTCAAAAGCATCACACATAATTTGGCAAAATTGGCAGCTTCGGCTCAGATGTGGCTTAGGGCTGAGTAAGCATGCAATTCCCCTAGTGAGAGTGCCCCTTTCCTTCAGGGTTAAGGTCAATGGCTAGTCACTGTGGGGTGGAAAGGCTGATAGTGTCTGCTTGTATTCATCTCAACTACAGACACAGAATTTCAGCTGCTGGTGATGCGCAGCCTTCCAGTGCCAGCAAATATATTATACTCTTCCCTTAAACATACATACACCTTCACCCTCTTCCACTCTCCTAGATAAAACACACACCTTCCCTTTCCAGGACACACAGCCCTTCTGTCAGTTTTATAATCCTTGTCTTCCTCCTCCTCCCTCTCCCATTCCACAGTCATATTTCACGTTATACTAGATTTAAAAGATTGCCCATTCTTGACCCAGAATACAGCTGGGCAATACACCAGTTTAATGGCAAGAAAACAGGGGCATCAATGGAAATTATAGAAAATCAAATTGAACATATGTCAGGAAGCACATCAGGCGTTGTAAATGTGAGGGATGCCCATCAGACAAGGTTATGGAGGTGAAAAACCAGAACACGTAAGAAAAGCAGAGCAAGAGCAAGTAACCCAGCACCCCCCAGCTGCCAGTCACATACTTTTACTGATGCATTGGGAAGGTTATTCGGTGCCACCCTTCGAAGTGGCAATGAAATCTACTGGATTATCTGATTATAAAATAAGCAAGTGTTACCACAACTTACTAATAGTACAGAAAATAGTTTTGTGATAACCTTAGTCGCATTAAAAGTTATCAGAGGTTTATGTCCAGCCCTGAAAGTATTAAGACATCTTGGATTTCACAGGAATTTTCAACTGATTGTAACCTACAAGAAGCTACATTTTTTTAAAGGTATTCAGACATTTAACATAGTAGATTGTGCCCAGTGGGATTTTTAAAAGAGCTTAGACATGTAATTCCCATTAGTGATAGAGTTTCAAAAAGCCCGCTGTCATCTCATCAACACTCTTGACATTTAAATACCTTCACAGACCTGGCTCAGATTGGAAATTTTTCTGCCCTTATTACTACATTTGAGGAAAATCGTAGAATCAAATACTAGCAGGACACACGAACTTCTGCTTTCCTTCAGATCAGGCAACACCATTCATTTAAATGGCATCACACTAGGACAAGTTTTGCTTTCCTTTGCCTTATCCTACTAAGTCAAATTCAACTGGAACAGTAGTCATTTTAGGTCTTGAGAAAGAATAAATAAACCTGGGGATATCTTTGAAATAACAAATGTCTCACTGAAAGTAGTGTTTAATTCAGAAAGTACCTTTTTTCCTAAGGTTGCCAAATTACTTATTACTGTATAGACCTCGTTAACCTTTTTAATGCTTTTAAGAAGAGTGCAATGCATCTAAGACTATTTTGTTCAGTCTGCATCAAGAACTGTATTAATGCACATGACTGACAAATGGATAGTTGCTTCAACAAAAAAAAAAAAAAGGCCAGAATCTTGGCCAAGTATCTTTTAAACATTTTTCTGTTTATTCAGCTATTTACTTATTAAAAACCAGAACAAAACCAAACTTCAGGTTTTCCTGTTTTGTGCTGTCTGTTAAAGCCTGAACAGGCTCTTCCCATGACAGGGTGTCATAAGAGAATGGGAGAGCCAGCATGCCACCCCACACATAAGCCACAGGGTGCCCAGCTGGAAGACAAGTAGGCATTGAGGACTGATGGTCCTGAAGAGCTGAGAGTAAGCAGGGGCAGGGCATTCTACTGCCTCACAGATCAGTGCTGCCTAAAGAGATCAGAAAAATATGTCCATTTAAGAGCACAAATTTGTACCTGTAATCCATGGCATACAACTACCTGCTGCTCGCCATGAAGTTCAGGCACAAGAGTTAAGTTTAGAAGGGTACTATGACAGCAGGCACAGAATAAGACAGACCGTTTGAAAGCAATGTCACTTATCTATATGCCCTTGAAACCACGTAAATCATACTCCTTCTTGGAAATGTATTGTTATTATCATCAGTCACTCAAGTATTACTCTTGCTGAAAAGGCATTTTAGTTTTTTCACATATTAAGCAGCACTTTGTGCATGCTCCTCGTTTCCACTGCATATAGTCAGGTGCCCTCTCCCATGTCTCAGCTAGTTTTAACCAAGACAACAGAATATGCACTTGGCTAATTTCAGCTGTTTCAGAGTAATGAAAGAAGATTAAAGGAAAAGGAAAACACAAGAAAACTTGGCCAGCAGGCTCTGAAGGCAACAGTTTCAAACTTTTAAAGCCAAAATGCTTTGAAATTACTAATCAAAGTTTCTCTCCACTGAAGACGTGAAGTCAAGTAGTGTGCAGCTCAGACCTCAGTAGGAAGTGATGGTGCAGAGAATATCAGGGTTTAAATGCATTAAGTTATCTCAGAACATTTCCCTTTCTACCTGCTTACAGCAAAACTAACTTCTTGCTAGAAATGAGACTTGCCAAACCCAGGATGTCTGACAGATCTCATCTCAGAGACCAGCATGAAGAAAAAGGTTCTTGGCAACTTTTTCTCCCTATCAGGTTCAAAATCTGCAGAAATACCTGTTTACTATTACAAGGTTGATTGTTGCTATGCAACTCTGCCCGTTGTTTCATTCATTACTTCAAGTTCCTAATTGTTTGAACCAAGCCAGACCAGCTCATCTTTAATTGGAATAAAGAGTTAATCTTTTATACAAAAGACCCAGCTGAGTCTTTGTACGCTTTTGAATCTGTAAAGGGCTTTTGGCAGTTTAGAGTGTGTGTGGTGTTAGCAGGATTTAGCTCATTAGCAAGCCACAAAGGCTCTGCTGACACTGTACTCTGGGTAAAATACATGAGGCCAACCAACACCCTGTGGACATGTACAGCATAACTACATAATAAACAGGCATTTATTAATAATTTTATCTGTCACACATGCAGAAGGAGAGGGTGAGAAGTCAAAAGCTGTCATATGTTGCAACTAAAGAGGCATAATTAAAATGATAAGTGTCATGTGATTATAACCCTTGAAGAATTAATCTAGTATGAAACAACAATGGTATAAATACAACAGCATATGTTCCAAAAATTAATTTCACATAATAGGCAGCTGATGTAAGCACTTAGACCCAATTATGTATGGTCATACAATAGCAGCTGATGCATGGAAAATCCCTTCTATAGTGTACACTAGAATAATCCCATTATAAATAAATGAATGGAAAGACTCCTTTAAAGTCTTTGCACTAATGTGTATTTACAGACAAATTAGAATTTATGAAAATATTACATAGCTTTAACTTATCCACTAATTTGTTTTCAAGATTTAACTTTTCAAAGCAGATATTGCTTCCTCCCTATCTCAGACCATTAGCTGTTCTGCAGAAGCAGGATTTCTGGTGACACCAGTTACAACCTACAGATTTGTGTAACCTCAATTTTAAATATCTTTTCAAGCTAATTGTTTCACAATTTCAACTTTACTCACACAGGACTTGATTCCTAGTACTCTTCTATCTTATTCTCCCTCTGAGGTTAAATGAAGCAGAATACTGCATACTGCAGAGATCAGACTTGAAGAACTTTATCCTGTAACATTCATTGGTTAATCTTGAATATTTTAGCTTTACTCATATTAATATTTATTTTAATACTCTGATTAATATTTTTTTCATAGTGAAAGTGTGAATAGTTTATACACAACTGAAGCGTGTTGGTGTTTCAATTTACACTGATCATGTGCACATGAGCTTTGCTCTGTCTATTGACCTCAACTCTGGTTGCGTGCAATGCAATGTCACATCCCAAGTTTCAGCTTGAAAGCACAATGTGCATCCAAAATTTTAAACCTGGAAGCACTGATAAGAATTCAGATGCACACAGATTACCTCCTGACAATGACAGAAATAAACTTATTCTAGAGAGAAACTGTACGTATTGATTAAGTTTTGGCCCTGAAATCACTTTGGATGCTTGTAAGGTCAATCAGAATGACCTACCATATGTTTCAATAGCCTTCTGTTCTCTTTCAAATGATGCAACTTTTAGTCATGAAGCTGTGAACATACCTACTACTACCATTGACCAATGGCATTTCATGTGTTTCTGCTTAGAAAAGCTAGAAACAAATTTCATTCACTGTGTCTCTAGAGTGAACATACTAAACAAGAGTTTAAACAATGGAAGTATTGTTGCACTGTGACAAGAAAACAATGTTAACCTACTCTCTGGAATTAATGTTGAGCTGTAAAACAACAGTATTCTAGGTGCTATGGCTAGGCAAAACAAATTCAGAGGCAGAAGCAGATACAGAATTATCCATTCAGCTGATCACATAAAAGTATATCTAAGAAAATACGTTTAATGAAGAGTCTTCAGCAGAGAGAAAATAACCAATGCATGATATGTTTCTAAAAATTCACTTGCAATGTGGTGCAAGTAATTCTTTTCACTTGGGTTCATATTTTATTCTTTCTGTGTGCTGACCAATGACAAGGAATACATACATACACCTCATTAAACTGATTACTGACATAATTTGTATGGACTAAAGACATTTGGACTTTAACAAGAAACATCAAGAGGTGGCCAAGTTTTTAATAGCAAATAACATTTGTTTAGTAGACAAATGATATTATGGCAGCAGTTAGCAAATGACAGAGATATGAGTCCTTTTATGCCAGTAAGTCAAGTGTTATCTCTGGAGAACACAATGTTGTGTGTTGTTGCCATCTAATGAATTTCCAGGTGAAAGCTTCAGCCAGGACCCAGGTGTGCTTTCACCTAAGTAAAGCTAACCCTTAAAATTTCACAAGGAGGAAGCAATAGATATTCACCCCAAGGGGTGCACAGCACTACAGGGAAGCAGCTTACCAGCTTGGGGACTGGTGGACTGAGAGTGAAATAAGCAAAATCAAATAAGCCACCAAAATACCATGGCTTTCTTTTTTCGAGACACGATCTATTTCCTATCAGTCAGAAGAGAAGCAAAACATTTTAGGGGGAAATAAAAACACTGGAAAGAAAAGCAAACTTAGAGAAGGCCAATCACTAATTGCTTACCTGAAATAGGAAAGGAGATCTTCTGTTTAAAGTTAATGTATTTACCTGGATTGTGAAATTTCACTTGGAATTTAATTCCAGCCATTTATAAACTATCAACTAAATTAAAGTTCTGAAAACATTGACACAAGCAAATGACAAAATACTATTTTAAGAGACTACCAGCTACAAAACCAACCCTGTTTCCTGAAGGCAACTCTTAGCTCTACATTCTCTTGGGAAAACACCCTGCAAATGCCGCTCACCTCCATTACGAAAATGTTCTAACATGCCACTTCTGACAAACTGTGCGAGTTCCTCCAAGACAAGAAGCCACACATAAGGTCTATAATCCAGGACAAGGTCTTCACAGAATTTACACACCTTTATTACTTCATTTCTCTGCAGTGCAGGCTAGACCACCCGCGCCAGTTCAGTAGCAGGGCCTGGCTCCACAGCCTTATAAACCAAGAGATGAGCCAGCAGATTGCTCTAATATATGCCAACTGGATTGGCCTCTTAGGGATCCATCCTGCCAGGAAGGGATTAATGGACTTTGCTAATGTCCTTTCTACTCATGGACATGCCTTTAAAGAGCAAACCTCTGCAAGCACTTGTATACCAATGCAGCCTACAGTCTGTGAACTTCTCTTCACACAAGAATAGGATGTCCCCATGAGTAGGATGAGAAAATTCACTTCAGCCAAGGATCCATCAGCCCAAGTCCTTCAATTTTTAGTTAATTTTAGTTCAAAGGACTCAAAATAGTTCATTACCAAAGGCTAAAGGGAATTTTTCCCTATTCTCTGTTGCCCAGGATTTAATGTATGCTGTGGTGCACTGGATGGCTGTGTCACATGGTGCATACAAGTGACCTGCAATTGGTTTAATCATTAAGTGCTTCAGCTACAAAGTTAAGGAGAAACTGCACATAGATTTTCCAGAATGAAGTCTCATCTTTATCAAAGCCACACATTTGGGCCTGGAAGTAGTAACAGCTGTAACTAAGCAAATGTTATTAAGAAAGGAAATAACGAATTGGGAAGTATTTGAAGTTCTGACCTTTCACCCCTAGCACTATGATTCAAACTAACCCTGAAGACCTGACTATGATCTATCAATGATTTCTGGTTTAGATCCCCAATAGTTAATTTGTTTCATGCTGGGAGAAGTTGCTTGATAGGGTTTAAAAAGTAGGCTATTAGTAATGGCACATTACCTATTTGTGCAAAATCATGCACACAAGCTTGCCTTAAGCACTGAATAAAATAGCAATATGTAGAAATATCACAAGATTCTGGAAAACACTAAATTGAAAATCAGATTCAAATTTTGAGATAGGAGTTATGCTGAATTACTTTTTCACACTAGTGAAGTCTTCAGTGAGTGAGCAACAGAGTATTACTGGACTTCATGCCATTAAAATTAAAGTAATATCAGATGAATTTACAAGTATTGGACACTTCAAAGGTCACTTTATTCTATCTTTCAAAAATATTGCTCTATTAGAGATGCATTTCATCAGTTAGAAGGGTGACATTACTCAGTATTAACGAAATATAGGAGACACCTGAGGATGTACACACCTAATTTTAAATGATATAATTTTTTATGTTTTCATGGATAATAAAGAACGTTCCGTCTGAGTGGTGAAAATGCTAGAGAGACAGAAGTTATGGGAGGATCATTTAGTGATGTTATAAAATCCTGGCAGCACCAAAGTGATACTAAGTCATACATGTTCCCTTCTTCCTTAATAATTTCAGAAAGGCTACACACCAGAGCTTTATTCATGCAGTTCACTTGAACTCCATTTAAACTTCGGAGATTTTCTTCCTTGCTTTTCCTCCAATTTTGGTATCAAGTAAATATTTAATTTTTCTTTCGTTATGGCATACAAATTTAAAAGAAGAAAATCTAAAACCAGTTACAGAGATGAAGAGATAATGTTTTATTAGCAGTTTCCCAATTTTAACTGCTGTTTGAGAACAATCCTGAGATAAAAAGGAAAGGTTATTACACTTGGACAACCTTAATTCTTCAGGGAAAGATGCACAGTTTAATAATGGCAGCCAGCCATCTGCTGCTCCCGAGGTCTGCATGCAGATGGAGCAGCCTTACAATTGTGCCAGCTCAGAGGCAGAAGATATCTTCTAGGGCTGTGAAAAGCTGCTGCCTGGACATAATCCCTTCTCACCAGCAGTATGGGCTCAAGAAGCAGTGGGACTCTGGATAATGCTCCTGTGAACCCCCAGTATTTGCTTCAGTACTGTGGCTGCATCCAGGCTGTAATATCACATTTTAAAAGACAGAATAAGTTGTGTTTTCTTTTTAATGTCATGAGTTTAAAGATAAATTTAAAAAAGTTAAGCTTCTTATTACATGCTTAAGTTTAGCAAGTAACTGTCATGTGGCTGAGTGCGTAGCCCATAGCATGACAGCTGGGAATGGAATGTTATAGGAGACGTGTACCTGTTTTCTTACACTTTTATGGGTCACTATAAGGAAAAATGGTGGCAGGCTGGAAGCCCAAACATGATTTACAGGGCCAAGGGTCCAGGAATTGACAAGTTAACACTGTGGAGAGACATAGACATATTGGAGATAATCCAACAAAGGGCCACAAAGATGATTGAGGGATTAGAGCATCTCTTCTGTGAGGAAAAGCTGAGAGAGCTGGGATTGTTTAGCCTACAGAAGAGAAGGCTCAGGGGGAATCTTATCAATGTATATAAATACCTGAAGGGGGGGTGCAAACACGAGCAAGACAGACTTTTTCCTACAGTGCCCAGTGACAGGGCAAGAGGCAGTAGGCACAAACAGAAACACAGGAGTTTCTGTCTGAACATCAGAAACCACGTTTTTTTTTCCTGTTAGGCTGACTGGCATAGGTACAGATTACCCAGGGAGGTTATGCAGCCTCCATTCTTGGGAGATATTAAAAAATAATCTGGACATGGTCCTGGGCAGCTGGATCTGGGTGGTCCTGCTTGCCCTGCTTGAGCAGGGAAGCTGAAACAGATGACCTTCAGAGGTCCTTTCCAAGATCAACCATTCTATGATTCTAGGAGTAATATATCAAAGTGTTAACCAAACTTTAAGTTTATATTTGTTAGGAATTCAGTTCTCAAGAGCTGAACTATACCCACTGGATGATAGATTCCAAAATTGCTTATCCAATGAGGCGCTGAAGGTGTACCCATACAACCTTCTAGAGCTTTTTGATACGAACATTTCCAACCTGAGTACACAGAGCAAACAGATCATACACACTCTGTAGGGCTGTAAGTAGAAAAAGATTTCATTGTGGTTTACCTGAAAGCTCTCAGCTGGAGTCAGTATGTATTTCTGAGAACATAAGAGCTAAGGGTCACAGCCTTGCTCTATTTCCCCTTCTCACAGGTTTCCCACAGACATACTGGAAACACTTTTTCCTTACCAGGTTTCTACATGGTATGAACTCTGCCAGTACATCAGCTGAAATGACCAGTGCTGTGTGGGTAAGTAAAGCTAAATAGCTCTTTTTGCTTATGAGGTTGCCACAGCAGCAGTTTGGGGTCCATCCCCATCTCCTCTCCCCCACCCCCCCCCCCCCCAGCAGCAAGACTTTTGAGGGTGGTAAAAGAGTAAGAAGAAATCTGTTTTCTAACACTTTTGCATCAGTATGTGTTACCCTGTATACTATCATTTAAAGGCAAAGAAACCCCTTTATGTTCTTTTTACTAGGCAGCATCAAATAAAGATTACCATAACGATGCAAAATTTGGATCTGAAATGGCTGAGGTAATAATAAGAACCTGTAATACTTAAACTTGTTTTTCTGAGGTTTACTTTAACCCTTGCAAGTGTTTTGTGAACAGGAATTGGAACATGCTACTGTATTCCTATTTCCTGTTTGAAACAAAAGCTTAAGCAAGCCTCTCTTTTTGCAGTATGGATGCCAAAAGGAAATGTCACATTGCAACAGGTTAAAAACCAATTGCTACATACAGCACCAAACCCATAGATTTCTCTTTGAATATTGGGTCAGAAATTGTGAGCCTGGCCACTTAAAGATTAGCAAACACAGAGTTCCAGGGGTAATAGAGGTTAGCTAGTGAAACTGTTGTGGTTAAGTGCCTCCCTAAGCCCATGACAAAGCACTGGAACAGCATCTTCCTGTAGATTTAGGAAAGGACTAAATAAAACCTCTCCATTTATGTTACTGTGCTATAAAACATGGATGATTATCATTGCCTCCTGTAGGCAGGAGCAATACGAACTTCATCTAAAATTCTGAGCTAGTTTTCTAGGTCAATATTATCATTGAATGGAACCCATTGATCAACCGAGTGAAGCAGTAACAAAATGGATTCCAGCTTGAGGAAAAATTCAGTTGGGAAGCTGCAAGCCTGGCTTGACTTGGCTTGGCAAAGCTGAATTCTTTGTGCTTTGACTATAACTGCAGCGTGCACAGCCAAATAAACTCCAGGCAATTACAACCTAGCGTGCTGCAGTTAAAGCAGCTTCCAGACCAAGATTTTACTTAGTGAGGTCAGTAGATGAAGCTTGACCTGGCTTGAGGAGATTGAGCTGACAACATGGTTTGATATAGTTATGTGGTCAAACAAAACCGTATTTAATTACAGCCCTTGCCAAGAGCTTGGCTTTCTAATGAGAGGTTGGTTGTAGCATTACTGTTGCCCTAACCTCTCCTGCTTTTTGGTTTATCACACTTTAAGGAAGAAGAATAATAAATGGAAAGGAAGGAGGAGAAAGGGTGTGAAGCAAAGGATAGGACTGCATCCCAGCTGGTCCAGCCGAACTCACAGTAGAAGTACCTTCTAAAACAAGAGCTGCTCTTTGTAATAACTGTCTAGATCTGCCTCAGACAACACTATAAAGTTTTTTATCATACCTTTATGGTACACAGATGGCTTATTCCATCAGGCATCAGGGAAAAAGGTCTATTATAAATCATCATGCAGGCCTCCTTTTAGGTGAACATGTGACAAGTACGGCGAACTAAAGCTGATATCTGGATAATGGTAGCAGCCGGGAAACAGAAATAATAGTTATATAGCCCAAATTATTGCATCCTTTTCTGTAATAGAAAGTGCACTATAATAATTTGTTAGAAACATGGATATTTCTTTTTATTGTTTTCCTGCTTCAACAAATACTGAAGATGACTACTAACAATCAAGAGCTGTTCTCAGGTGAAGCTATTTATTCATATTCCACTGAAAAGCATTGTAGGCCATTTATTAACAGTTAATCAAATGAGCTTTTCCAACCCTTCTGTAATTTTACCCCTAACTAAAAAAAAAAAGAAAGCCAAAAAACCCCCAACCCTGAAAATGCTCTATTTTCAGCTTTCATTTGAATTTGCTACACAGCAGAAGGAGCTTTCAAGAATTATTGGTATTGTAGGTGACTAGCTATTACAAATAACTACCAAACTCCCCAATTTTTATACAGCAGATGCTAGACTAGAGATGTTTTCCCGTTTTGTATAGGTCATTCTATTGCCTTCATTATCATAGCATCTAGGTAATGGTCATTAACATGTTGATACTACTAACTTGCCACATGCAGTTGGCTCCTCTGAGCATTTCCCAGAAAACTCTATATTCAAAATATATATGCAACATTATACTTTCATTATTGCCTCTTTTGCAAGGGAGCAACAATTTTTTATTAGCCTGCAGTTCAAAATATTCATAATGAAGTGTTTTATCAAGGTTACATCACATTAAAATCTTAGCTTTAGAAATACAGAAAATTCAACCACATTTTCCAGTCATGCCCACTGTCTTGAAGAAATTCCCCCAAAATTGAGGTGGCTCCTCAGAATCAGCCAAGGTGTCCTAAATTCATTTTCAGATGTTTTTCATACTGCAATAATCTCAATAACAATCTCCACAGAGAGGGGAGTCCGTTATTCACATCTACAGGCTATTTAAACATCATTGCCACCGTCAGATAAATAACGGTGTATGCTTGCTGCTGTACAAGAGCTCCAACCATATATAAGGGGCCCAAGTCCCACTGTGTGATTCAGCTTCAAGTCAAAGCACTACCACCGAATTCACTCAGAAATGTATTTAAAACATACATTTCAATTTTGGTCACTTTATTCAAATCTGAAGGGTACTAGTGACAGAAACACCCTAGAAGATTGATACGGTTTGAAGCGTGTTATGTATGGCTTTGCTGTTCAACTTGCAAGTAATTTGTAAAGCGGGTCTGTCCTGACTATGAAACATTGTATCAGTGTGATTGGAATCAATAGTTCCTGCACTGTCATTTGTCACATATTTACAAGCCTGAAAAATAGTTCATTTTGTCCTGATCCTATAACTCAAAAGATTGAATCAGAACCCTGGAGGGATCTTTGAGTGCGACACATTCATTACTGGTCACTAGTCTTTGGTGATGCTGTGATCACTACAGCACCAAGAAGGGAATGCAACTTCAAATTAAAAAAGGGGTGTTCCTGTATTTTCTGCTCAAATATATTTAAAACATGTTGGTAATTTATATCTGTACTGATTTATTGTAATTAACTTAAAAGAAGAAAAAAAAAACAAAACACCAAACTCATTTGTATTTTAATTTGCTTTTCAGTTTTAATTGCACTTTTTAACGGAGCTGTCAGAATTTTTGCCTCAGCTTTTCAACACATTCCAACTACTGCTACAGTTTTAAGGAACCAACCTGAGCTATGAAATTGTGCAAAAGCACTGGTTTTGGCTGAGACAGAGTTAATTTTCTTTCTAAAAAGTCATGATGCAAACTCATTCACATTTTCTCTTTTAACATCCTTTCCCTCCTTCACATCAACTTTTGTGGGAAAAAAGTTATTTTACAAGCTTCTTTCTTAAAGATTTTTACTGCGAACTGTACATTTCCTAACACTGTACTCTGAAAGCACGGCCTAGCAGCCGAACTTCCTGTTATGTCTCTAAGACTGAATATCTTTTATAGCCTTAAAGGAGACTCTAGTCCAAGTTAGCCATTCATTGCCACAAGGTGACACTGACTCTCCCATAGGAACCGCCATAGATTCACATTTGCAGACCATCTTCATGCTCTACAAACTGCCAGGATGTCAACACCATAACTCTGAAGAGCAGACAGAGAGATTCTGTACCAACCTGAGATTAAAAAGTGAAGCCAAATATTCTCTGGAATGTCTTGTCCTTCTCCTGCTGTTCAGCCTGGAAGCCACTATTCAACTCCTCTAGCCTTCAGAAGAGGAAGGACTGGTGAGTTGTGCCTATCATAGATGGGGATACAGGTTCCCACATGCTCCCACATTCATCCACCTTAACCAAACAGCATCCAGCACAGAGTGAGCAGGACTTCATTTCCCCCAGTCCGCTCTCATACTGCATATGTGGCAAAATATCGTTTGTTTGCCAAAAAAGCCCATAGCATGGTTAATAATGCAAATAATACCAAGGTTTTCAAAGTATGAAATGCAATATTGAGAGCCTGTGCTCAATCACAGGGTACACATATGGTCTGCATACGCACATATGGCCTAGGGTGAAAACCCTTCACTGTTATGTAGTTTTCTGGTAAACCACATTTTCTGACAAAATGGTAAATACTTTCAAAATATTTAATGAGATTTAGTAACTTGAATATAATGCAGCAAGCCTAAGTGTCACCCACACCTAGGCAAACACAGAGTATTACGTCTTGGATCAGATCTAATATAAGAGTCCAACTCTGTTTTGACAAAGACTTCAGTCACCATTTCAGAAGAAAGTTCCCTTGAAACTTATCTCTGCAAAGTAACAAAAGCATCAGAATCACTTTTCAGGGCATGTAGCTTAAGACTATAAGAACCTCAGCAGCAATAACTCTGTTTCTCAGCTAATGCATCACACAGGCATGAGAAGAGGTAATACCTGAAGAGACTGGATTAGCAAAACCAGATAACCAATTTCAGTAGAAAAAGAAAAGATATACCAAATATGTAATTTCAGAAGAAAAAAGAAAAAAAAAACCAACCAAAAAACAACCCACAAAAACAAACCCCAAACAAAACAGAATGTGTTACTTCACAAAAATGAGGCAACTTTTCCAATGATGTCTCAGGAGAAAAAACCCTCTGATCTGCACTGTGAGACAGGACTCCCTGAAAATCACTTCTGAGGACGTGCTCAAGTTGAGTTGCACCAGGGGAGAAGCCAGCCCTTCATGGCTATGACACTAATACCTGTAGTACTTTTTAATCACTACCTTAAACAAGTTTGTGAATTCAGTCATAACAAGCACCTGGTTTTCAATTTTTATTTCCTGTAATCAAGGGGTACCTAAGTCTGCAAAACATTTTTACAGTATGCTATATCCCTGTCAAAGTATCTCAAGAGCAAAAACAAAAAAGCAAGTTTCCACATGAAACCTAAAAGAGGACAACACCCTTGACTGCTCACACAAATTTCATTCACTTGGCATTTTCACAGACACAAAAAGACTCTTCAGAGATGGGTGAATGAGGCACTGAGCAAAAGTAGAGTCCGAAGAAGTGCGCAAGGGTGGAATGAAGCCTGTGCAACCCCTGTGCCTTTTATCAAGTAGGGTGGACTACCCAGCCTTGGAAAGGAGGAGAGGAAAAGAAAGCATCAGGAAAAACAGGTTTGCCATTTTACTCCTCTTTCCATTCTATGGGAATAGGGAAGGGTGCTCCCTCCTTACCCCATCAGCATTTCACCCTGCCTTGGCAGTATCTCACCAAAATACCCCTCTCCATCAGATCTCAATATTTTACATACAAAAGCCCAGAATTTACTGCATCCCCAGCCCTGCCGTGCCCCTCCCCCACCCCCTTTTCCTTCTTCTCAGCAAGATTGCCAGAACAGTGCCAGCACTACACTGGCACAAACTCCTTCCCACAATAGCCACCAGCTCACTACTTGCAGCTGCCTTGTTCTCTTAGCTTTACAGTCTTCATCTCCAGGCTTAGTGGGTAGTAGATGAAATCCCTCTTCACCACATACCTTCTATCTCTCTCCTTTATTTCAGGCTTTTAATCTCCAAGCACATGTGCTTGGCCATCTCCCTTTCCTAATATTTTTTGCAGCTGAAGTAAGAATGGAATGCCAAGATAGGTTTTATTTCCTATTTAGATACCAGATGACCCAGGTTTTCCTTACAAGTCTGACTTCATGCAGTCTTAGACAACCAGGCAATACCCTGCAGGCTACTCACAAGTGCTTCTCAATACTTTACAACCAGTGTTAGACATAAAATGAACAAACTCAGAACTAATAGGTCACGGAAAGAGAAAAGGATAGATGAAGGACATTGACAGAGCTGGGAGTTTGTCAAAGTTAATTTTATCCTTGCAGTGATGTTCAGGGCCCAAAATCGAACCAGGCAGTCCTTGCTCTGCCTGTTTCCATGCACCTTCAAACCACATTTGTGCATATCCTTCTTGTATCACTTGTCATTTGTCAGAAACATTAATAGGGTTTAGAGCCTGTAAGCTTTTCTTAATCATCACTCGTGTTAATCTGCACACTTCCTAATTCTTCATCTGTTATCCTTAAGCATCTAATGCAGTTTAAGTAAATCTCTACCATCTTCATTTGTAAAACCAGATGCAAAACAGTTAATATCTTTGCTGTTTAATATCTTAACCCCTAATCTCTACTATGGCAGCAGCCCTTAAGAAGATCAGGTTCTTTTAATATTTGTCTCCCAACTTCCCAGTGAACAAGAACTCCAACAACAGGTGAAAGCTTTAAACATATTCCATTGCTGCTGAATTTCCTAACCTTTGCTTTTTATAAGCAAACATCCAAAAAAGCAAAATGAAGAAACGAAAGCACAGAAATGGTACTGGATCTAAAGATGTGGTAACAAAATCCTGTTCCCCATTTTCCACAACACTGCCTGTATTCTTTAATATTTTCTGTCATTGTTCCCTCACTGCTTATAGCTTTTCATTGTGGAGTTGTACACTCTTTCAGTCAGGGGGTATTCAATTGTATGAACCAAAGCAGAGGCGAGCACCCACAGCACCCAACAGGTCTCTTACCTGTGTCTCAACCGCTCTCCTCAGCCCGGAAGGTACTGCACATCACTCCAGCTTTCAAGTGTCCTTATGCAGCCTGCCATGGAAAGGCATAAGATGCCTTTTATCTGTCCTCTTTTGTCAGTGCTGCTCCTTGAAGTATTTCTTTTTCTGTCCCAGAGTCATTATGGCCACTATTGCAAGCACATAAGTTACACAGAGAGAGCTCTGTCTGCAGGATGGAGGAGAGGAGAGGCTGCTGCTCACTTCAGTCATGACGGCCTCGCAGGGAGATGAATAGCCTGGGCCATCAAGAGGCTGCACAACCTGGCAGCAGTGAGCGGGAAAAGCTGGGTTTGCACAGCCCTCCAGAGCAAGCCCTTTAGTTTATTCACATGAGGGTACAACAGCCATCCCTCTCTCTGTGACCACCAAGGCAGAGCCCACAGTGGCAGCAGCAGCCCTGCAGCATGAGGCTGCTGCGTGCTGTGCACACAAGTCGTTTCTCCATGGCACAAACCAGCTCCCCAAGGGCACTGTCAGCCATCCTCTGGCAGCACCTCCACACACAAGCTTTGCCAACCTCAGGAGCACACAACTTCCCTCTCCTCAAGCCACTGACAGAGCTCCTTGTAGCCTCCTCCAGGTGCTCAGGGTGTGAGGGGCTGACGATGCCATTAGCTCCTTCACACTTCCTAACGACTCCAGCAGAATCAGCTCCTCCAGTACCACCTGAGGGAAATGAAGACGTTCTTGTCACGGAGAACGCTTGGGGTTTTCCGTCACAGCTCAGACAGGATCTGATGCTGCGCTTACGTAATCTTTCTTAAAATCAGCAGCCTGAGCAAGCCCCCCTCGCCCTGGGGTTTGGGTTTTGAGTACCTTTTCTCACCCCTCCACACCTGAGGTAGTGTGAGGCCAGTGCAACACGCACACCAGGCTCCGGATCTGCACGAGGTGCCACAGCGCAGTCCCAGTCAGGCAAGGCCATGGTGACGAGGCGTCCTGAGGCTGAGGCGGGTGGCGGTCCCGCACGCTGAGGCAGGGCCAGGCTGCTGTGGAGCTGCAGGGTCTCCCCAGGCAGGGTGTGAGATCCCCCGGCTGGGGCTGGTTGGCGCCACAGAGGCCTGACACTGCTGTGCCCCAGTCCCCAGGCATCACGGCGTGCTCTGGGGTGGACATGGGCCTCGGGGAGCATGGGCTTTGGCTGTGTCCCCTGGTAAGCTGTTGTAGCTGCCTATTCGTTCACGTAGCAGTACGATACATAAGCTCTGTCTGATGAAGTGGAGGTTTCATGAAATTCGCACAGGTCATTCAACAGGGAAGCATTTTCGTATTTGTAACAGTGGCAGCATATTTAGTGAAACTTAACAATTACTTTTCTTTTTCTTTTTTTTGATTTTGCTTTTAAGAAATGAGTCTTTACAAAATACTTAAAATGTAGAAATGTGTTAGTAGGGAGGCTCCAGCTGCACTTACGCATAAGGCTGATAAGCCCTTAGCAAGTGCTGGCTGTCTCAGCAAGGTATGTTGTATCCTTTGCATAGCTTTCATGATACAAAATTTTCTGTTCTGCCTTCATGGAGAGTGTGAAAAGGGACCATTTGTCATCATTATGGGACAATATGAGCAGCTGTTGCAAAACCAATACAAAAATGGCTGAAGATGGCTGCTAATACTCTCTTTGCTCATTCAGAAATAATTTCTTTTTCCATAGACTTTTGTCTCCTGTTTGGGATCACTCAATAGTAAACTAAGCAAGCAGAAAAGAACATTAAGTTTGTCTGATATTGCCAAGAAACATGAAGATTCTTGACATGAGAAGTAGTCTAATAGAGATGCACATATACACACACTCACACATATACACACACTCACTCACATGCACACACACTTCCCCATGGAAAAATGCCATCAATTCTTGACACAGGAAAGGAAATATTAATAGTGTTGGTAACAAATAGTTTCTCAGACTTATTACAGACAAAGAAATAATCTACTGCTTTTCATTTTTTCAACTGAAATATGTTTTCACAAATGTCTGATCTGGTGTTTCGGACAGGAGATGCTTTCACTGGAGGAACAGCCTAGCAACAATCTCCCATGGCACTGATGTATCTGCATAAAACTTCATTTTATGGAGAAATGGAGCACTCACATAATTCATCAAACCACAAATGGTTGACAGGTCTTAACAATGGCAATCATACAGCCAGACAGCCAGAAAGTCAACACCCCCAAGCAAGCTAACACTAACCTGTAAGTAAGATGTATTACTTAAATCAGTGCTTTCTCTCAGTGTGAACCATTTTCTTTTACTAGCTCTAACCATGATTTCCTGTTCTTCACATCTGCGGAAGATTCTACAGAATATTAAATGATATCAGAAGCAGTGGCATTGCTTTCCACCTGCTAACACTCAGTGTGGGAGGAGAGGGAGGTTTTGATGAGGCTGGGATGATGGAAGGAGGTTTTGAACACTCCTTCATCAGTCTACTGCAGTCCTTCCCGACTTTAGATTCTGGTCACAAGCAGCTCCTCAAGGGTGCCAGCAAGGGGCATTTTGTTTGCACTTACTGAACCTCCATTATTTTCTTGTGACCACAGTGATCAAGCCGTGATCACTGTCATCATGGTATAATTACAAATGGCATGATACAAGCTGTGGGATGTCTAGTATTTGCAGAAGTAAAGAAAGGGCTTTCTTGGGGTGACCAGATAGGTTCAAACCAGTCAGGCATTTTTTCTTTCTTTGTAACATCAATAAAACAGAATTGATGGGACTCAGAAGCTAATTTTTTTTAATGTGTCCCAATTGAATGACATGTTTTAATGGCTAAAGGTCATTTTCAGTAACAGAGGCAAATGTGATTGAGTGTCCTATGTCCACCTGAGTAGATAAAGAGCTGTGGTCAAGGGCCATTGCCACAGTGCTAAATGTTAAGGTAAAACTTGAGGTTTGGGAAAAGTGAAGGGCAGCTTTTAGACTGCATCCACCCAAGGTCAGAACATGCTTTAAAGCTCTCAGTTCAACCAGCCTACAGCAGTACCTGCTGAACTATGAAGAACATTTTCTACATTTATCTGCCTTCTGGATAAGGCTAAGCATCATGGCAAAGCCTCAGATTATATATTCCATTAGCATTTAACGAATTCCAGATCACTACTTCCAAACTGGCTTTAGTTAGAGAATACAAGAAGTCCAATGGAAGGGGAATTCTCTCTTGGGTTTTGATAGCAGGAGAGGAGGTGACTGGGTACATGAATGTCAGGACTCTGAAAACAATTTTTCTTTGTAGTAATGTGGTAATCCAGAGGAAAGGGAAAAAATACAAAATAAAATTAAAAAATAAAATAAAAAGGCAAGAAACAGAGGACAATGCAAGCAGCAGTATACTCCAGAGCAAGAACACATTTTATAAGAAGGATCCCATAACACCTTGAAAAGCAAAATAGGCATGCCACCTCCTGATCATCAATTCACTCAGTCACATAAATACAATGTGTAAGACAGGTGATAGACTTGAGCCAACAGGGTGCTGATCACTGACAGAAAAAGGGAAAGATGTGCCTACCACAGAGGGCACAGCAAAGAATTTCACCAGTTGTTTCTGAGACAAGTTTGTTTCTGAGACAAGTCTGTATATAATCCCATCCAGCTTCCATTTACCTATTAGTAAAACAGATGTTTCCAGAGCTTAAACAGTTCATACTCAGAAAGGTTTTTTGATATGAAAAGCTTTCCGAATGAGGTAAGCAGAAAACATAAGATATGAAGAAAAAGGGGTTCATGCCAAGCTCTGGAATTCCAGCAGTGGAATGAAAGCTGGACAAAGCTTTGTCAGCTATAAGAATTATTCCTACCCTTGTGGCCATCATTTTTGTGTTATCTAAGCATTGCTACATCACAACTTGAAGCAGGAAAAAGTAACTCCCTGTGGTAGGTAGGTTTATTAACTCTAGCACCTCAGGAATAAGTTGTGACAGAGCCAGCACTCACATCAAGGGTTCAGCTCCCAGGCAATGGCTTTTTCTTAAGATTGTTTCTAATGCCAGTGAAGGAAGCAAACCTGATACTTATCTTCCTGTTTCTCTCTGTTTTGCAGCCTTCTTTGGGAGTTTGCATTTCCCATGTACTCATATCACTTGCACAGTAGCTTGCATTTTGTACAGCAGGGAGAGATTCAAACGTTTTACAGTCTGTTAGTCACACTGGCACTTTGAGTCAGAACTTTTGGGAATGGTATGTCTGTTGCTGATGAGACACTCTTCTCATGACTAGGTTAACGATAAAGGTGAGAGAAATCCTTAGATCGTAAAGTCAGTAATGTGAAAGAAGCCCTAGATGTAGGAGTTCATGGCATAGTTTTCATATAGAGCTCATGCATTTGTAATACTGGGGTATTCATTAATAACACACAGTTTTAGGTTTCTCCTGAGTAAATAAGATAGAGGAGAGGAGAGGTATATGTTCCCCATACACTCCATTTAACATTCTCCAGACACAATCAAAGAGGCCTAGCACTCCTGTTTATACACGGTTCCCCGCTTTAATATTTGTCACTTGACTATTCACAGTGGGGATTTTGATACAAATAGTGATGCTAAACAACACACGTGTTTTAAATAGACGTGCTCCCAGCAGAGTTGCAGCTAGGAAACTGCAGAGAGCTTGTTAACTGAATTTTTATAAGCACATATCTCAGCTGCACAAAAACCACAAGGTCAGTTATCTACTGTTTCTGAATGTCCTCAGTCTTCAAGTTAACCACTTACTGTTCTGATCACAAGTGCAGTTTCATCATCTGTATGCACCATAGCTATCTCTCTCCTCATGTGTATCAGACCAGCACACTGATACTCAGACAGCTATATCTTTCCACATGGAAGCAGAAAAAACATTCTAATGAAAACATTCTTTTCCTCGAAAATGTGTGAAGCTATGAATTTATAATAATTTTAGCAAATTAATTGAAAAGAATAAAATGGTTTTATAAAAAATAAAAATGTTAAAAAAGCTGAAAGCCAAATACTTTAGTTTAGATCAAAAAAGATATATTCAAAATGCAGAAAAGTTGCAGAAGCCTGCAAATCTCCTGAATAAAAAATTGCTTCCACATTTTCAGTGAAAACAACCAAATGTCCAACCCAGTACATCTTTTTCATCCCAGTTCTCGTTTTGTTGTCTCCAGTCTGCAATGATGTAACGCTTCAGTGTACGAGTTCAGTCCTAGGCCTCTCCTAATAGGAACTGCCAAATATGCCAAATAGTGGCAATTACAGGATGGCTTTGTGATGTGGACCATTGCCCATTAGGGACTCATCTTTGACAACCAAACTGATTTAACTTAGGACCTGAGGATGGATTATATAGAGCTTCCAAATACAAAGGCCTCCACTGTTAACACAGTTTAATTGCTAATATAAACATAAATATAGGCTTGAAATTGGGGTGGATATACAAGATGCAAAATTTCTTGACTATCGTGGCTACCAGCTTAAACCTGCAAAAAACTTGACTTTTAATGTTACAATTTCTGTTATATTTAATATAGAAAAGAAAATTAATTAAAAAATATTAAATGGGCAAGATAGTTACTACTTGTCCTCTTTTTTAACCTGTCATTAAAACTATAGACCTGTATTTTCTTCTCACTTACTTACAAAACCCTGAACATCTCAGAACTCAGCCATGGATTACTAGGCCAGTGCTCCTCACAGAATGCACCCTGGGTTTTCTAGTTGTCGCATATGTTTAATTTAATTACAATTAATGAGTTACAATTTACCCTAAGGGAAAACTAGCTTTTGTTGACAAAGAGGTGTTTAGTGAATGGCATTCAAATTCATGACCTAGACCTCAAATTAACAGGCTGTCCATTAAGAATGCATGAGTAGCTTTAAAGACTGCATTTGTCTGTCATGGTCCTTTAAGTCCTTTGTGATGTCTTAAAAAAGACAATCAAAACTGTGCAACACTATAAAAAACATTACTTTTGATGTTTGGGGTTTTTTTCACTGCAAAATACTGAATTCTACTGGATTATAGTACATAAAGAGACCACAATGAATTAACGTCTTACTTTTAAACCCTGTTCTGCTTCTAACGCAGCACACCTAAATATTGATGCCACTTTCCTTCGTGCAAGAAACAAAATACTAGGACTCCAAAGAAGTAAATTAGTAGATACACTCTTCCCTATTACCTAAGCAGGAGGGATCTGCACTCATACATTTGGAAGAGGAAGTGTGGTCTCAAGTGTGATAAAAAGGTGAGTCAAATTTCATAGCTAAGTTAAACAAACTATTAAAATAACGTATCCTTGGAGAATTTAATTCCAACTACTGTACCACAAACTATTTTCAGATCTATTTTTTAGGTGTTAACAGGTATAAAAGTTAAGAATACAAATTCAAAATTAAATGAGAAAATTTTTTTTACGGTATTTCAGAAATCTATATACTTGAGTAACAATGTCCAAGAGTCCTTATATAATGCAGTAAAATATACAGTCTAGTTTTGAGAGTTCAGCTTACATGTAGCCAACCAATTGCTGTGACAGCAAAATCAGCGTAAAATGGCCAACCATGTGCCATTGGTGTATTTCCCTCTAACCTATGTCTAGGGCTGGCATATACCATAAAGCCTCTCAGAAACTCTTACGTGTTTCCACTTTTTAAAAAATACTATTTTATTGGCTCATGCTAATCAGAGGTTTCTCCTAATTTCTGACAGTTTTCTGTTTCTGCATCTTATTTCTCAGTCACAGTAGTAATATATAAAAATGCAAATCATCATTAACACACACATCTTCATACATTCAACTGCTAATGTACTATGGCAAGTTAATATTTCAAAGAGTTGCTGAACTCGTCCAAATTTGCCTAAATTTCCCTGAGAGATCTCTGACCCTGCTGGTGGTTCTCTGTTATACCTCTGACCCTGGTAGTGGTTCTGTGTTACTTAATTGTTAGAAAACTGGGAAGTTAAATATTGTCATAAATAGAGGGAATTACCACAAGCGGGAAGCACCCTTATTTTGTAGCATGCTACAAAACTGCAACAAGAACAGATCCTACCTGGCTGAACGGAGAATGACTCTGCTTTTTGTTTCTACTCTTTCAAAGTGCTGAAGTTCATCTGATGCCAGGTACTTCTGTGCTCATGCTGGCTAGGACAGGTGTGAGCAGAGGTGAGGGCAGGAGGCATCAGAAGGAGGTGGCATGTTGACATCTTTTCTCTGGTAGTGGTGTTTTGGATAGGGACTGCCCTTGCTACAACTCGTCATCTGGACAGAAATTATCACAGAGTCTTGACATGCAAGCCCTTTATTCAGTCTGGACCAGGGGTATTTCTGTAATTCAGTGACAGCAGATGTACACATGACACAACGTGCTTGATTGTGCCAGGTAAGGTTGATCCTATATTTTCAGAAATAAAACCCCAAAACATTTTAGAAAGCAGGTGGATTTTTTCACTAGTATTGAAGTTTCTTTCACCTTAACTTATTTCAAAGGGTTTTACGCTTAAAAAAGTTATTCATGAAACTCAGGTATATTAAAGCCGAATTTTCCAAATAAGGAAATCTATGTTGTTTCTACATCAAGTGCTCAACATCAGGTATTTTTGCCCTGATAGCCGTAAGTTTCCATAATTTTACTTTACTTTGAAATTACTGTAAGTAAACATCATTACCTATAAGTTAGTTTTTGGTGGTAAAATTCAAGCTAATGATGGATGAAAATAAGAATCCAAAACCTGAGACACTTTAGAAAATTATGGCAAAGCATTAATCCTTAACAGTAGAATACAGATCTATCAGTATGAAGACCGACAAGTACTTTGTTAAGGTTGTGTAAATGGCATGTAACAATGATGCAGAAAAATGGAATTATAACCACCCTGGACTAACTGGAAAGAGCCAGGTAAGAAAACAGAGCAAACTGTAATGCACAGCATCCATGAGTTTATGTATGTTCAGACATATCTTATGTACCTAAGATATGTCAAATATTTCCCACTTTTGTTAACTGGAAAGTATCTCAGTTTGTATTGGCTTGTTAAAATACAGAAAATACATTTGGATATTGTAGAATATTTGGTAAAAGAGGTCTATGGAAAAAAATTGCATCAGTTCATTCATAATTCTAATACAATCTTGTTAAGAGTACTACAAGTTAAAAAGGCAGTTCAGAAATTGTTCAGTGTGAATTTAACAATCTGCAAGAGCGCATTTTGTTTTAAGCTCACACACGTACAAAGCTGCTATATTGGCGGACCATTCCAAGAAAGCTCGGATTAACTGTTCTCTGAAGATATCCACTAAGAATCTGTAAGTGTCTGAATGGGAGCCTTTTGCTATTTAGATAGCGAGAGATAAGATTTCTTCTTTAAATATTAGCTGTCAAACTGTGTTATGTCTTATTATGTTTCATCAGATTGGCATTCAGCATGATGAGGTTTAACAGCACATGCTGATAAAGCACAAATAACGTAACATAATTTAGGAATAAAATTAAAGGGCAGCAGACTATTTTCAGCTCGGATACCTGCTTATCAATGGTTTGAGAGAAAATACAATTCAACCACAACAGGAAATGTAATTCATGTTCGCAAAACTGGCAAGTTTTCTCTTCATCAGAGATAAATTGGAAGAGCAGCTGTGCAGACTGCACTGGGGTTTGTGACTATTTTCAATCACCATAATATCTATGCAGTATTTTTAAGGTATGTATGTTTCGTAGTTCTAAGAGGAAAAAAACTGCCATTGAGAAGTATTCTTTAGGTTACATGTTTTGGATCAGTTTATAAGGGACATGCGTTCTATGTTCAATTCAAATAACAGCAGCCTGAGAAGTAGCAAAAGACAGTTTCTAAACTGTTCAATCAGCCTACAGAATGTCTCTTTTATTAAACATGCTGAGTTCACTCTGTATCACAGGTTCAATACCTTTAAACCCCTTTCATAAAGAAGAAATGCTAGCACGCCACTGAGATAACTTTTGAAAGTCAAAAAGAGCCTGACTGCTGATTTTAATAGGCTATACAAGTCTGTAGTCAAATTCTTCATATAAACTTGGGTTGCAGAGTTGTACAAACTCTGTACACGTCTTCCATGCAAAGTTTCATTTTCTCCTAATTTTGACTGCTAATGTATTAATGTCAGATAATTTTTTATCTCCCTCCCTTTCTCCCCTAAACCTCAATTACAGATTGCATTCCAAAAGATGAATATTTGTGCATGGTTCAGAATTAAAATGCTGACCTTCGGTAGACATTTTTTTTCCTTAGTGTTTTTCCGACTATCTGCTCTGTAACTGACAAATGAGGCAGTGAGGTCCCTCCATATTCTGTTTGGGGTCTATTGGCTGAGGAACTCTTGGTCATCCTACCTGCCTGACGTCTAGGATCATGATGAATTGTCTCCAACTCTAGCCTCAGATTGTTTTTTAACATTTAATTTAGTTTCTTCCTGTGCTTGGATGAACATGGCCATGTTATGGATTTCTGCTCTAATGTACACCAGCAGGTTGGAAGAACAAGCCTCAGCAAGCTGTGGAAATAAGAGAGGCTGGATCAATAGTCAAGGTCATGACCCTGGCTCTGATTTTGTACACTGTCCTGAGATTTTCTCCCCTTAAAAGCCTCCGACTGCTTCTAATGTGGATCCAAGTGCATATTGAGAGAGAAATTCTTAACAACGAACCGCCCAGAAGGGTAGGTGTAGCTGGATCCTCTTACTTTTTGCATCTTACATACAGAGCTGACAAGGAATGTGTCACTCTGCTTTTGCTCTAAAAAAAAAAGAAAAACTTAAAATGTTGTCCCAGGCAACCTTTTTGATAAAGAGATAGGACACGGTAAATTTTGTCATCTAGTGCTGTAAAAACATTCATTCATCAATTCATTCAGACACTACTAGAAACAATTTCAGATAGATATTATCTGCAATATCCTATTTTAATGAAGATGCATAATTGTTATATAGGTTAAAGAGCAAAAAATATTCCTTTCACAAGTACAACTTGATTATAGCAAGTAGAAAATGCTGCCAGAAAGTGTTGTGATAAAAGAACAAAGATCCTAAGTAATTTGTTGAGCCTGCCTTTGTGCTGCAGATAGTGCTTTGAGTCTTCAAATATACGACCATAATGCAATAAGGCACATTTCTGAATGGGTAGTAATTTTCCACTGCAGGATACAGTCATGCTGAGATTTAGTGCTTAAAAAAAAAAAGAAAGAAAGAAAAAAAATTTATTGCAAAGTTATTTAATGTATCAAACAGTCCCCCCAATCCTTGATACAGATAAATTGTCATATCTGTTAAAACCCAGCCTACAATGATGTTCAGTCAATACAATAAACAATTCAGTCTCCAGTAGAGATGAGCAAAAGAATTTCTCATATAAAGAAGCAACCTTTTTGTTGTTTCTGCAAAAGAGTGAAAAAAATCACTTTTCATTTGGCCCTTGTTTCTGACTTTCACTTAGCAGAACAGAAAGCTGTATATTACAGCAGAGGGAGAGAACTGAAGGTCAGGCCAGAAATCCAGCTTGTTGCATTGCACTGTCTTGATCTGAATCTGATTCTCATCCTCAGCAGTAGGATGGCTGCAGAGAACTGCAACAAATATTAAAAGGGAAAGAAAGCTTTGCTTAAAAAGGTTTCCCATAGTAGCTGACAATTGTTTACATGTAAATTGTCCTCCTAATCAAAGGAACATAAATTTGTAGTGTTTCACATGGTAAAAATCAGAATTTTGCACAATGTGAGAAAGGGGAAGATGCTTCATGAATTGACACAGTAAGGTTGTCCAGAGGTATTTAGGCATCTCATGTGATCTTCAGTCAATGTAAATTATATGTGTAGTGGTTCTGAAAAATCTCACTCTATGCCTATTGTACGTTGAGGTGCCAAATCACTTCTATTAATAGTCACTGAGCCCTGCTACCAATTAAGAAAGAAAGGCAGAGGACTTTGTTTTTCCTGTGGAATTCTGTCTTTTTGGTTCCAACTGCCAGCTTTGAATTTAGGTATTTCTCTTCCATATGGTGATGAGTAAGAAATCAGACTTCTCTCTCTGATAAAAATTTGGTACCTACTTAGCTGATGGTAGGACCACTACTCCAAGCTTCTCAAGCAGTACTTTGACATTTTTCTTGTGCCAAATACATAATTTCTATCTGCAATCTATAGGAAAAATATGCAATATTTCATCAAAACTGGTGCTACAGAACTGGGAGATACAGCTGGATGAGATAACTGAGAAGAAACAGAGAGGAATTAGTTAAAAATCTTGAAAGAAATAAAGACTTATTCTAATAAGAGGTACCAAATTCTGCACTGTTAAAAAAAGATAAACAAGAAACAGTATAGAGCCTGTAGTACTGCAGCAGGATACAGAGGCATAGGTATAACATTCTTACTGCTATGGGTTTAAAAGTTCTCTTCCATTATGTCCCATTTACACTGTTCCGTCAGCAGAAAGGGCTTAGTAACCTAATAGATATGATTAGCTGAGATACAAAGGAAATAATTTACATGTGTGTGCAACACAGTGTGCTGCATTGGTCCACACTTACTATATAACCCCATGATGTTCCACAGCTTCCAGCAGAAGGATGAGACGGAGGGAACCTGTGTCACAGATGGAGCAATCTGCTGCAGTAAAGTACACCTCTTAAAAGAGATCTGGAGAAAGCTTTACCCTAGTCTGTTGAATATTTTTCTGATTTTTTTCTTTATTCCTACCTTGGCTGTGCCAACCTCTTCCCTACGCTTGTCCAGGGTAGCTATTGTGCTGCCTGATGGTTTGTTTCTGGTTTGCCACTGTATTTTGTTTCAGTGATTCACTTGGCTACTAATATAAATAGTATTTTCTGGTAATGTTATCCCATGCTGGCAAACTGCCCACCAGGAAATGTATCTATCTGGAAGAACTGAGCCTAAAACAGGGAACTAGGAAATTCCATACCTTGTTTCCGGTTTGGATGACCTATCTTTTAGTCAAATCCAAACTTTCAGAAGCAACCTTGTTGGGCGAGGCTTATTTTTGCATATGCTGTGTTTGACACTCAGGACTTAATATCCAAAAGGAGAGAGTGCCTTGGCAACAGCCACAGTTACGTATCTGGAAATGATATACTGCTCTTTTTGCCTAAATATATTATTTCTCATTAAATAACTGTAATTTAGGGAAGTAAGCCTCGCAAATATAAAGACTTTGGGGGGAAAAAATGTATCATACCAGCTGAAACTTTTATTGCAAATGTGTCTCTGAAAATCTATGTTATTTGCAAAACAATGATCTAATACACAAAACCTTTGTGTTATCAGATTTATATGATAAAAGGGTAGGTTTTTTACTAATCTCATTGTTTAGGATTAACCCTCACTTATTATAATTTTCTGAGTAAAATCCATCTTTGTATGGGGACTGCAAGGGCCAAGAATTACTTGCATCCCAAACAATTGTTTCCACCTGAGGTTCTGTCTAGATATGTTTTCAGAGAAAAGCAATTAAGATCTGCCATTTTCTGCCTTAAAAACCTGGAAATCCCTGTAGATGTTAGTAAGGCACTATCAGCTGTGTCTGCTCATGGGATTCTCACACTATCACCATGTAGGTGTGGATTTGATCCTTCTTAATAAATAGCATTTTTATTTTGATGATGGAAAAATGTCTGAGAGAGAAAGTGGGATCTACCAAATTCTAAATTTGTAGAGATCCAGGGAAATAAATATACAGGAAAGGAAAAGGAAGGACAAATAACCATAGGCTAGAAAAAATGATACAGGATTTAAGAACGCAAATACTCAGAGGACAGTAATAGGCAGGTGTTCAGGATGAAAATGGCCAATACTTTTACTTTCCTTTATGGAGACAGCATAGGATGCAAATGGAAGCATGGGAAAGCAGCACTTTTAAAAATATTTTTTGCATTAATAGGTAGCAAAATATTTTGTTTTGCTTTGTTTTTTACTTTTCCAGAACTTCAGTTTCTTACCCTTTCAATTCACACTTTCTTTTTTCATTCCATTTGTCCTATTTTGACTATGAGTGATAGCTATTTATATCACAGTTGTATTCAAAGAAACAATGCCTTTTGTATAACATTTGCTAGTTGAAATTTTGCTCCCATAAGGGCTGTTTGAATTTGGCCAGACAAATCTGGGATCTGGGTGAATTAAGGTAGTAAAGATGAGCTTAATTAGGAATAACCAATAATGTTGTTATTATTATATAATAGGGTACATATTCAGTAGCTTTAAAAAACCCAGACATCTGCCTGCTGGGAGAAACTGAGTAGTCCCCAGTGCTTCAAGGTACCCTGAAGAGTTGCACTTTGACAACTACATTTCCTGTCTTTTGGAAAAATCCCTGAGAAATTGTCTCATGTAGAAATGATCTGTTTAAGAGCCAGAGTCCAATTGGATCACAAATATGTTTATTGATTTCAATACACAAGGTGGTCCAGGTTCCATTCTCACTTACATGTGTGTGAGCTTGCTGAACAGAATTGCTCAGATGCAAGTCGTGGTAGAGCCTGGCCTACTCAGTACTGGAAAACATTTCACAGTGCTGTACACTATCCTGAAATTTATACAATTCCACAACAAGGAAAGATCCTGAAGTAGTCTGCCTTAAAAAATTTGGAGAATAGGAGGATAAGGAATGTGGACTACGCATAACCATGTAGCCTTACTGGCTCCTGTGTGCTTTTTTTCTGGCTGATTTCAGCATCCCAGCAGACCCCGTCTGCTCCCTTTTGCCATCTGGTTTCCCATCATCTACTCAGAGGTAATGCATGACTGCTCCCAGTGCACCATAAACTTCAACTCACATTTCCAAATAGTTAACAAAGAATGGTAAAACACAATAGTGTAAAACACATTTGTCAGTCTCCAAGTTCAAATCAGGCTGCTATTGGCTACCAGGAACATTTCAGTGTGACTGAGTTCCTCCTTTCTCCGAGGGAGGACAGCTAGAGTCACAAATATTGTCATTGCTGGTATCAATGTCACCTCAGAGCCAAACTTTTTCTTTCTTGTACTATTTTCTGAAGTAATAGTTAAGAGGACAGTTCAAGAGTGTGTCTATTCTAGGAAGAAAAGGAAAAGCCTCATTGTAGCATCTGTTTCTGCCTCTCAAGTACCTGCTTTTTATGTTATTGAGGTTGCTCTATCTGGTGAGACATAATGTCATACTGAACCTGTCTACCCCTCTTTTGATCACTCCACCAGAAAGTGGTTCTTGCTTTTGATTGTACATGATTTTTTCATTTTTATTGGTGACTCTTTCCCAACACTTCTAAACACAGTGCAAAATTCCTATTGTCCTTAAAATGTACTTTGACTCTGTATATTCTCCACTAGTTCAGCATGTGAAAATCATGCAAGGATGCTTTGCCTCAATAAAAAAGCAAAAAACGGCAGCAACTCAGAGAGGTGGTCGCATCTGTCATCACATTTACCATGCATAAGAAAACAAAATACAAAATTCCTCTTACAAATGAGCCCTCCCAACACTAGCTATGTAAAAGATATGGCCTTTCTTCTTTTTCAGTGCTTGCTGCAATCTAATACACTGATGTTAAAGGAAATTATGAGACTGTGATTTTATTAATATGATATTAATCAAAAAGAAAGTATAATTACCTTGCTTGTCTCTGTGAAAATTACTTTTTTTTTAAAAAAAAAAGCTCTTATGAATCTTTTTTCAACATTACCCATGTTTCATGTCTTACTGTCTTCTGTTTATGTCCCTGGTGAAACAATCACAACCTACCTGTCTGAACTGACCCCCATTGCTCTCCCCTCTGAGTGCAGATAAAATAAGCAAAGAGATCACAAAATTAACTCTTCTGTCAAATCTTCTGGATGTCGTGAACAATGCATATATAAAATGCAATGGTGGGCTGGACTTTCAAACTGCTGCTCTCTTTAGATATTAGGAGCATCTCAGCATCTTAATTAACCTTTGCACTCCTGTGCTCCTTACATGCTAGATTCTTGCACATATTAACCCTATCTATAAGCGAAGTCTGAAAAAAAATCTGATTTAAAGGATAATAAGCATTACAGTTTCCACACCAGCTTTTGAAAATGACATGGTTTAGGGGTGGACTCGACAGTGCCAATGGTTTGACAATGGTTGGACTTGATGAACTTTAAAGTCTTTTCCAACCTAGTTGATTCTAGAATTCTATGTGGAGCATCATTAATGTATGAAGAAATGCAGCCAAGTAAAAGCCTTCAAGCCATCAAACTGAGTAAACTCTATCTTTGAATGAAACCAAGAGAAAACTTCATATTTACCTGATACCGTGTTTCAGTCCAAATAATTGCTATTTATATTTGGCTCTAGGTACTTTTTTACAAGGGCATGGATAGGACATGGAGAATGGTTTTAAACTGAAAAAAGGTTGATTTAGATTAGACATTAGGAAGAACTTCTTTACTATGAAGGTGGTGACACACTGGAACAGGTTGCCAGGAGAAGTTGTGGATGCTCCATCCCTGGAAGTGTTCAAGGCCGGATTGGATGGAGCCTTGAGCAACCTGCTCTAGTGGAAGGTGTCCCTGCCTATGGCAGCGAGTTGGAATTAGATGAGCTTTAAGGTCCCTTCCAACCCAAACTATTCTATGATTCTATGATTCTGTGATATTAGACTTGGATCTGACTCACAGAGAAAGGATTGTTTATGCTTTGTCTCTTGTTCAAACACTCTTCCACTGTAAACTCTAGAAACACAACTTTGGGCACAATTCCCTTGCTACTCCACAAACCAAACTGAGATGAGGACAGTTATGGGAATCTTTCATCTTGCAGAAGTGAGGTATCAGAGGGTGTAGTTCTATAGAGGCAAAAGCTTCTAGTGAGACATGATCATTTGAGTTACACTCATGCATGGGACTACACACGTAAAAGATGAATGTAGGAGAATACTAAAAGGTTAATTTTCAGGATTTCCTGAATATTCAAGGGTTCAGCATATATTTCTTTCAGACAGCTGAACAAATGCAATTTAAATGAAAAAAACCTGCATGTGGACTGCTGGTCAACTTCTCAGACCTTTCTTACTTGCTAATGTAGAAAGTCAAAGACGAAACAAACATTTAAAAATATGTCTGTTATATACTTAAAGTTTTTTTTTTAACAGAAGAAACAGCTTTAAGTAGCTTTTAGTCTCATCAAACAATGGCTCCTGTATTTTCCCACAAATGGTAATTTAATAAATATAGCAACAGGATTTTTTAAGGGTAGAAGAGACCCTCCTTCAGGGAAAAAAAAAAAAAAAAAAAAATTTTTTGTGGGTGTGCTGTGATTACAGTCTTTTAAGAAATTTAATATTTTTAAAACTTTATTTATATAGAATTTTTCCAAAACTATTGTTTAAAATCATACTAGAAAGTTATACAATTGTACCTAAAAACAGGTGTTTGAGAAGTATAGCTATAAGTAGATTAATTTTTGAAAAGGAGAAGCTTGACTTAAAGCTACCAATTGAGCCTTAAATTTTCCCTGAGAAAAGAAACGTTTTTGTCCAGGGAGAATTTGTAGACTTGCAGAATTTCTTAAAGAAACTTCAGTCTTTCCAAAAGCTGGTTTTGCCTCCTTCCTCTCTCCTTTCCTCACCCCTGCATACTCCCCAGAAATACACATATACGCACAGCACAGACAAGAAAGATGTTTGTGAAAACCGCAGTTTCTGCAATCAAAAGTACAACGTTTACTATGGCTTTTATCAAAGATTTCAATTCCCTCATCTTAAGGAAAATGACCCTTTTATTTTGTTGTGGACATAAAATTATGGCCCAGGGAAAATTGGAAGCATTTCTGTTGAGGGAAATCAATTTTCTCACTGCCATATATGATCAACATGTCACAGCCATCACCTAGATAATAATAGTAAAGTACAAGTAAAATGGCTGGTAATACCGGCTTCAGAAAAAAAAAAAAAAAAAAAGGAAACAAAAAAGAGCAAGATAACACCTTTTTTCCCCAACATATTTGCAATAAAAAAAGGAGAGAATGCAAAGGTTTCTCCTGTGATCATAGCCTTTCAGAACAAGAGTGGTTTATTTTGTATATTGATAGTCTGAAGTGTTGATGAAGCTGATGAGAAATTTGGTCTTCCTGGAAAATAGTCAGCACTTTGTGTAAGCTGTGCTGGGTCCTTTTCAATCAGCTTGTTAATGGGTGGCTAATAGTAAGGAGATGTGACCAGCCTGAGATTACCCAGGAGTATGTTTATGTACAGGCAACACTCAGAGCACAGAAGCATCTTCTTAATTTGGATACTACAAACAAAGGAAACATCAAATCTGACCTTGCTGGGGAAATGTTAATGGCTTCTACTCATCCTCCTTCTGCCACTTAGCATCTCTTGTGCCCCACCTTGGGAAGCTTCCCGGCAGAAGTGTGCATTAGCAGAACTCTACTCTTACAAAACCCTGGCCCAGACAACGAGAAAACATTTCAAGTGATTAAATGGTCTTTTGATGTTCACTTCAACAGACATAATACGTCACCACAGTTAAGCACTTCTCCAGTGATGCCATCGTAGTATATACAAGGCAAATCAGAACTGTGTTAAACAAAAAAAAAAAAAAAAAATTAGCTTTTCAGGTTAAAATTTGAATAGTGTCAAGTAAAAATCAAGAAACTACGATTAAAAAGGCTAAGGGCTGCAATGCTGGAAGTGAGGACAGATATCAATGGCATTTTATTCATTAAAGAAATCTAAATGGGTAGAATCCTTCAAGCCCTGGTGGTAACTGATAGTGATTAGTTTCTAGGAAATAAAACTATCATCCCCTCCAGCTCTTCTGCCTCTCTTGTACTTTGAACTTTATAAAAATTTAAAGAGGAAATGGTGTCATTCATATCATGCTGAATGGCAGTGGGCTTACAGAACAAGCTGAGAAATTAGTATAATCAGGTTTGTCTTAAGACAGAGGGGATGAAAAAGAAAATTGGGGTTGCTCAATCTCCCAGGGTTTCTGCTGATGCTTTTGGACTGTGCTACTGTTCCTAACTGCTAAATCTTGAAAGGGCATTCTTATTAACCAGTTGCTGTAACATCCACACCTGGAAATAAATCTTTTTACCCTTGCAAATCTAGTAGGTTGTGCATTCCTATGAGCTTATGTGGGATCTAAGAGCAAAATTGTTGATATCAGATCATCAAATGAGTTAGACTCTTTGAAGAAAGATGTCATCAAATGGGCCCCAAATATTCAGGGCTAGTTTTTAGAACCAGTTAAGCAATATTTGGTATACTACACAGATGAATAATAAGGAGAGAAGATCTCCCTTGGTTGTGCTCAACCCATACCTTCGAACTGCCCCCTTCAAATATGTTCCAAGTGGCATGATTATGTAAGGTGATGCACACTGGCATGATTGCACAGCAAGATATGGACAAGAAACGACAGCACCAGACTGTGCTCACTTAGAAGTATAGCTTTCCCTAACATGTAGGCGTCTATAATTTCTTTTGGGGAAGTCTCCATTGTTTCTGCAAATGTAATACTACTGGCCAAAAATAAACAGCGATCTACAGTCCTGGGAAATAATGCCATCAGTCTAACTCCAAGTACTATATTACCAAACAGCCATTCTTTTATATGCTTTATGATTAAAAAATTCCCAACAAATAAACTAAAAAGCTTCCATAAAACTAGATGTATGGCAGGCATTTTATGTCTTTGAGCTTCTGCAATATGAAAATATACTGGAGGTTCCCTGAGAAACTATAGTACAATTACCATAAATACAATTCAAATAGACATGGTGATTCTTGGCAAGAAAATTGTAATTTTACATTATGCAGTTAAAGCAAAAATCTTATGCAAAAGTAAGGTTTCTAAATCAGCAAATTTCTGGGACCAGAGCCCTGGTGTTATTAGATTGACATGCATTATAATAAATCATATCAGATATGTCTTGGTCAAATCTAAAGGTAAGAACATTTATTTGAATATTAGTAGTTTAGAAAAACACAAGAGCTGAGCTCAGACACCCAACTGTAGATACTCTGACTCTAATATTTGCTGAAATATAGGATGGAAGTTTATTAGTTCTCCAAAACACAGCTTGAGCAGCAATGGTCAAGCATATTTCTCATCATATATTTAATTATGGAAATCAACTAATCATGCGTGGAAATAAAATGCTTCCTTGATAAGTTAAGCCATTTTCACACAGCAAGATAAAAAGGTAACAATTTGGTACAACAATTACCAGTTACTGACATTTTTAATCCTTGCTATTGCAGTATGAGGACTCAGAGCAAGAAGTCAGGACATTGCTGATGAGGATGACAGAAGACAGGCAGTATTAAGAAATTCAATTAACAACTATAATTTCTTTCTCACTCACTGTACTGCTGAGGTGTCCCCTAATATAAGCAGAAATAGATAAATACAGCAAAAAAAATATTACTCTCTGTTTTTACTTTTTAGCTGAATAGTGCTGATTTTTTTAAAGCCTCAAAACTAGCCTTCCTCTGCATAAAACATGCTCATGCTCCATGTGCAGAGCATGTCATAGGAACATTCCATTCCAAACACCCAACACAAGCGGAACTTGTGTGTTGATTGCCGGATTCCCATGAGAATTCCTTTGAGAGGTACTGCAAGAAAGGACCTGGTTTGCTTTCTTACTAATGGCAAAAGTGGGGAAGAGACTTTCTACTTAGGTTTTTAGACAGCAAAAGCATCTAATTTAAACACTCTGGTAGTCACATTCATTACGAACTGCATAAGCAAACAATATGTTTATATTTTTTGCAGGATTCCTTGTGATTTGCATGAAAGTCCACTCTGTCCTCAGTTCGGTAAAGTGTTTAAGAATAAAACTAGTGTGGCTACTAACATGCTTAAAATGAAGCATCTGCTTTGTTAAATGAACAGCTCTATGTAATAATTGAAGGTTAAACATTTAATTTCCCAAGCCTACATGATCATTCTAAGAACATGCAATGCCATGGCATGCTTCAAATTTAAATACAGTCTGGAAGTGTGCTTCTAAAGGCTAAAAAGTATTACTGAAATGTGCTAAAAAAACAGTGAAGACCTTTCAAATCCTTTTTTAGCCTTTAATCCATTATTTAGCACTTCATTCTTTAAAAGAAACCTGCAGAGCTCTATCCTCAGAAGCGCAACCTTGAAACAAAGTGTTTTTAGACATGCACAGAAAGCATTAGCAGCTTTCATTGCAAAATGACACCTGTGCACCCATATGTCCTGATCCCTGAAGTCATACTTCAGAGTATAGACTTATCCATTCAAAAACACTTCATCTGATTTATATCAAAGTACCTGCTCCTGACTACAGAGGCTAAGTAAATGTCCAGCTCAGACAGCAAACACTGTTGTCTTGAAATCTTTCGTTCTGGTGTATTATCATACATTTATCATTATGGTGTTTCATACCCACATACCCATAAATATTTGGCTTTGGTTGTAGGCAGACCTGAGTGTCATGGAAAGCTGACCTGCAAGTAAGGAAAAGGAAAATCTTATCTCTGGCCTTGGAGAAAAGGAGATAAAAATGAAGGGAAAGCTTGAGTGGTGTGAGCAAAGCTTTTTTTAAAGCTAAATTAAGTAAATGTCTTGTAGTCAGTTATTAACTTCACATGGTTAATGTGGCTGTTTGGTCTAGAAAGGTTATCTGCTGTAACATTTCTTAACATTTTCATAATGTTATCAAGAATTAAAAAGGTAACATTTATCAAACATTCACAGTGTCTGTGAGTGAGAACAAAGAGCAGCCACACAGTTGTGATAACGTCCAAGCTGTCAGTTAGAAGCAAGTCCAAATACCTTGCAGATATTTGCTTTTGGATGATGCATTCTTTGTCATGTAAAAATGTAACTTTTCAAAGTACACATGTTACTGATTAAGTTAAAGTCAGAAAATCTTATTTCCGTCTAATTATTCCTAAAGCCCCTATGCAAAAGATGGAGAAGGATAATCAATGGGATGATCCAGATGAAAGAGAGCCTTAGCATGAAGAGAAATCAAAGGGCCCAATCCTCCAAATCCTTCTATGATTAGTCTTTAATCTGCAGTGAGATTGCTCATGTGAAACAGAATTTACAGGAACTTAAATCTCCGAACTGCAATTTTTCCTAAGAAAAGAGGTGAATGAAAACCCAGACCTAATGTCTTATTGTGTCTGGCAATGTTAAAGAAACAATGGTAGCAGCCACTGAGTTTAAAAGACTCATACCATTCCAGTAGGCTTCAGTTTGATCAGTTAGGACTAATCCTCAATGCATCAAGTGGAAAATTTTGGTTGTATCGCTTTGTGTTAGTTCCCTTGCCCACAGAGCAAATGAACCCAACAAATGACCATGCTAAAGGCAGCCAAGAAGCTAGGATTTCCAAACCCTTCCTCTACACCAAACAGCATAACCTCTGATTGAAAAGCTTGCTGTCATTTCAGTGTACAAGCTACCTGCACTGCCTTCTCTTTCTAACATTTCTAGCAAAGGCTGTTGTTACTGCCAGGGTGTTAGAAGTGGACTAGGGTTATGACATTGTATTCTCATTTACATTTGTGTTCTGATTTACAATTATACTTATGTGGAGACTATTCCAAGAAACTGCAATGTGCAAGTTAGAAAATGGAGAGGCTTGGAAACCATGGAACTGAATAGGCTTGATTACCACCCAGATCAGTCTCAGGTTCACCTCTAACCATTCATTCCCCTATTCAAATCTAGGCAGTATCTGGCACTTCTGTATTAACAGCTCTCATCCAGACCTATTTCTAGTCAATAATAAATAACTTGGGAAGAGTAAATAGGTGAATAGAATTGCTAGTTCCAATCTCTAACAAATTAAAAGGCATCAAATCAATATTATGTTTCAGTGGGACTCCACACTTTCCAATTCACTCAATACTTCCTAAAATTATCATTTCACTAGTTAATCAGGGATTATTTAAATTATGTGTTAGCTATGGCTTTGCTGTCAGTGTGTCTTCCATTAAGTCCAGTAAATCCTACATCAGGAAGTGGGACTTGCATTCCTCTGTGTTGTAGGTACATATGGAGGCCACAGACTAGACTCTGCCTCTCCCTCCTTGGCTTGCAGCATCTCTTATAGGAGGAGTGAGCAGACAGGTTGGGTTTGCTTCTGTGTCAATGGGACAAGAGGCATGGACAAAGGGAGCAGCATGCAAGAGATCCTCTTCTAGCTGTAGGCATCCCTGGGGGTCACAAATGCCCCTGTTTCTCAGGAAGGAGAATGAACTTCTGTTCTACATTTTTCTTGTTTCTCAGAGCTGCTAATCTTTTAATGTAAAATAGATCAAAATGATAGATGGTTCCTTGTCTTCTTTCTGCTTTGAAGACCATGTTATTTTGCTTTCTGATGTCCTGATTCCTCTGTAGAATATAACAGGTCTTAGAATAAACCTGCTGAACAGATCTGTACACATTACTGATTCTGCTTCCCTTCCTGATAAGCATGAAACAAATCCCTTCTCAAAATATATTGTGGGTTTTGTAGCACAATGCAAAAGTAGGGAAACAGCATTGTTAATTGACTGGGCTTTTTTAATTATACACTAAAAACATTTGCTATTTTAGGCACTATTTTATATTCATTACAAGCATTGATGCTCTCCTTAGAGAACTGTGATTAGAATTACCAAGGCTAGTCTAGGATGAATAATGTAGGCCAAATTCTGATCAAGGTTATAACCAACAAGTACAGGATGATCTTTTGATTTTAGTGACACTGCTCTAGATTTACTCTAGTCTAACCAAGATCATTATCAGGCTTTCTTTAAAGACATTGTTCTCTCAGATGCCTTTCCAGATTAATTGGCACCAATTACATCCTTCTTTCCCTCTTCCCCCTCAGGTTGATCTGTATGTCAGAGGCTTACAAGCTCTGTTGATTCAGAGCTGAATGAATGCTGTAGGGAAACAAGTTACAATAGTCCCCCTCATCTCTGATGGTCCGAACTATTTTGGTTTTGATGTAGAAGTCTCAAAAATACACTAATCTTTCATTCACTCAGACTTCCTGTTCTTCATTTGAAGAGTAAGAGACACTTTGAGAGCACAATGGGCTGTCTCCCTTCACCTGTGAAGCACTTCATGAAACCTTTATATGCACTTATTTCTTCTTCAGCTACCAAAGAGAGTAAAAAGACTATTGGCATTCACAGTCAGAAAGTAATCTTTCAACTGGAGAATTGCTAAGCCAGAGGGGATAGCTTAGTGATCTGAACACCTAGGATCGAATTAAGCTTTGGTGCAAGTGAAAGCAACTCTGCTGACTTCTATGGAACTGTGCTCATTTACATCAGAGGTGAATTTGTCCTGTGAGACTGCATGGAAGCACCGATTCAACTTCCAGCAGCCAGGGATAAGTTGAGTGGTTTGTTAACACAGCAATAGGAGAGAATGTTTCTTATGAATGCTAGGTAAGAAGGGCTATTGTGAATAAAAACAGAATCCTTATTTTCCTGAAAGATAAGGCACACCCACAAATGAAGAACGCTTGGTTCAGAAATGTGTTTGCAAATGTATGGCATTTCATACAGGGAAAAAACCCCCACCAAAACCAAACCTCCCTTTTTTCCTTTGGGAAAGTCCACTTTTTTTTTTGCTTATTTCCTCAAAATATTAATTGAAGACATCATTGGCATTCAAAAATGCTCATCAACACGTCTTACCAAAATATGCTCAGTTTTCTTTAAATAAAAAGTTATTTCACCTAGTAAAAAAACCCCAACAACTAAACCATATGAAATACAGAGAAGTTTACAGTTTGCCATAAATAGTAGCAGCCAGCAAGATGCTCATGTTTATTTTTCCTAGAGTCTGCTGGTAGTATGCTGGTGATAACAGTGTTTTGTCCTGTTCTATCTTTCAAAATAATTTGCTCAAGTAGCTGACAAATTTTCATCTGAACAGAAAATGCTGCTAGACTTATTTCAATTGGCTATCCCATATGCAGTATGAATAACATCACTTAAAAAGCCCATTAAATAAGAATGTGCACATTTTCCCCACTTTTCTGCACTATTTCTGTGTTTTTATTTTAATTGTATTAAAAACCAACCAAACAAGAAAAGAATAATCTTTCTTCTTTTAAACCATGGGGGAGCAATTTGTACTGTATTTTCTTTTTTTCCGCTGTACTTTGACTACGTATTTTCATGATTTCATCAAGGCTAAGTAATCAATATTTTCATTTAGAACTAAGGATGAAAATATTATTATTAACAACATAAATGTCATTTTCAGACCTGCCATACCACACTTTCACAGGGAAAGTGGAAGGGGAAATCAACAGCAGCTTCTGTTCTCTCATCTCCTGTTTAGACTTCCAGGGGAAAAGGCTCTGGTTTAGTAGCATGCAAAGACAATGTTCCAATATTAGAAATCTCCCAACCAGAAAGTTGCATTTTGAGTTTGTGTTTTCCAGACCTCTGCAATAGCAAAGTCCCTAAATGCTGTGAGATGGCAATTACACCTTAAGCAAAAAGATATTACAGATCATTGATTCCTGCAAATCTCCTCTCCTTTGAAGTAGCAGCACTTGCTTATGAATGAAGACACACACACTTTCACCTTGAAATCACATGAACTTATTTTCTCTATTTAGTCCTGGAAGCACAAGAATTAGGTGTTCCAAATTGGATACATCTCAAGAAAAGAGGTTTGATCTTGAGAGTCTCACTTCAAGCAGGCAAGATACTTGCGTGTGTCGTATCAGCAATATGATTGAGAGTGGAGAGTGTTTGTGCAAGGAAGAATTAAAATGAAGTCTGCAGAATGCAATTCCTGTCTGTCTTGGACCTAAACACTTGTAACTTCCGTCAGGTGAGTAAGATCCAAGTCATGCCGCTGCCTCCCACCTGAATGCTTGTGCGCATGAGGATTCCTTCAGGGAGGAAGGCTCACAGAACTGCGCTCTGTGAAACTACACAGTTGATTGACGGAGAAAAAAATTGTAGAATTAAGCTCTTCTTTGATTTTACAGAACATTGACTTTTGCAAATGTGACCTTAAATTCAAATTGATTTGATCTTAAATGCAGGAGATTTCATCTACCTTCCAGGCAAATATGCTCCATATGTTAAATACCAGTAAATATAGTTAAGTTCTCCATTGTCTATTAATGGAATACAGAACAGCTTTTCTGTAAAGACCAGATCCTCCCTTAGCAGCAGAGGATTTAAAAGGTCAGAACTAGTAATGATCAGCTGAAAACAAGGGCTTGCGTGAAAGCTGTTAGAGGGTTTGCATTTCCAGTAGGTCCTAAAGCCCATTGCTTGACAGTCATTACAGAAAAATTCAGGTGAAACAGCACCTCGTGTTTTTTTTTCTGCTGGCGATGCTTCTTTTTTCCTTTACGTTCCGATGATAAACAATAAACTGGAGTGTTATTTTTAGGAAATATAATCAAAGTCAGATAATTCCTCAGTTATCCTGTGAAAACTGCCCCAGGTTCAGGATTTAAACTGACCACTGCTGACTGGGGTAAGGAATAACTTTTTCTATTTATTAGTTATCTCATAATTGCTTGCTGTAATTTGTAATTTTGTTAAGTATATTTTACTGCTCACTGCCTGAAGAATATTTCTTTGACAGTTTTGGCTCCTTATTTGTTATGCAGCCCTCTGATATTGTTCTGTATTGCTTCTATTTTTAGTTCTTGGATTGTACATCCTGGGAAGAAGAGTGATGCTGTTCTCTCTCCCAAAGATAGATTATCCCTGAGTACCAAAAGCTGGCAAAGGAGAAAAAACAAAAACAACAACAAAGTGCTCATGGCAGAAGGCTTGATTGAAGCTTTAGGGGACTAATTCTGATATGTTTATTTTCCTTTTAATGGGTTGTCAGCTGAGGAGAACAAACAGCTCTTCCTGCATCTAGAAGCATAAGCATTTATTGGTCCAGATAAAGCACAGAGAAGAAATATTATTCAGGGTGTACTATAAGTCATCACCATGTCTCTCCAGGTAAAGTGCCGAAGTATTTCTGTTGTACAGTTTTCACTGTGCTGCTCTGTGCAACCCAGATTGGTAGTGGGATGTACTCATGACCACTGGAATAGTGCAGAGTTTAATTTTGAATATATCCTCTTAATCTTACCCTGTAATAGCATCTCAGGTATCAGTATTTAGGACATCATTAACAGAAAAATCAGTTTGCCTGGGAATGATACATGCTTTCAGTAGAAGACCATACACTCATATGCATGTTCTAAACCCTCCAGAAGCTAGACGGGGTTCGGAAAGGTTTGAAAAGTCAAGGATTGCAGTGTCCCAACTCTGATAAACATATACTAGGAATCCCTGCTTAACCAGTCCTTCTTTTCCTCTTCTCAATCTGTATCACATGAAAAGCCTTATTTTCTTATATTGGCATTGGATTAAGCAAAAGGTATACACACAAATCACTTTCCCAGCTTTTCAGAATATGCATAATCACAGGATTACTTGCAAAGTGTCTGGGAAAGGAAAACACATTGATACTGCTTAGATATGTTTCAGAATGCTGTCAATATAAAGTGCAAAAATACATCTACCCATGCTCACACTGAAGTTGGCTGGTAGATGTACTACTGAGTTGACATTCAGTGTCCTTGTAATGAATCAAGTCTGTCTTTACAGAACCCACGGGTTACAGCAGTGTGCTCTGGGTTTATAGCGGAAAGTAGCCTTACAGATACATGCTTCCTTTATGTATTTCAAATTGCTTTAAACCATAAGCCTTTCTTTGCAAAGAATTCTTTAAAAAGTAAACCTTGTAATTGCATCATATGCTCTGGCTCAGCTCCTCAACTCTCACACTAGGTTTCATTATGACTGCATCTGTGTTGCTGTGTAAAACTGCCCAGAGGGAGACCAGAATGGCCAATAAATGTTATTTCCCCAAATGAATATTCTTCTGCTCAGCTTTGGTGTGACTCAGTTAAACTGCCCGGGGGTTGAACTTGTGGGCATTGGCTCTTTTTATGACCTCCAGTATCTATCTACTTGGCATGTCAAGGAGTCAAATACTCTAGGCAGCCTTTGGCTATCTGATGTGCCTTTGTGGTGACAACGACATTATCCTCAAAGGCATCCCAAGGACATTCCTAGATTGTCACTAGTTGAACAAATAGGTTTTGATGGTGGCTGGAACACATGTTGGTGCCAGGCTCTCAGGAATTGCTGGAACCCTGTCAGACACAGTGGGAATACAGCCAACAGAGATCAGCAACCCAAAAACCAGCTGGGTAACTATAACATTCCACTGTTTCATGGATGTGAGAAAGCTAAGGTTGCCAATTTACCAACAGCATCTCATTTATAAACTGCCATCTTATTCACTGTAAGTCGATTACTAACAGCACTATCTATACTTTTGGAGAATCTGTGATGCTACTGTTCAAAAAATCCCAATCCCAGATTCTCTCAGGCATAATCATTCATATGTATCAGCTATTGACAATTTAATTGCATGTCCTTATCATCATAAATAGTGAAATATTTGTATATGATAATATGTGCTAAAGAACACATTGAATTTCAGTTTGCCATTAATTTCAGTTTGCTATTTATATACAGCATATAGATTTCAACTTTTCCCTTGACACTGGCATTGTTGATCTATGAATTTTTTTGAGTAGCTCTTTAAATTATAAATAGTGCCCAGTTGTTTATTTCAAGTGCTTTCAGTACTCCAAATGTGGTTTAATTGTATTTGAAAACTGCCAAATATCAATGGAGATCAATCCTGTCCCATTGATCTGTTTATGCAGTTAAACATGTAGAATATCAGATTCAGGCTCTAACATATTTAAATACTCCTCTATTGATCAGCTACTGCCATGATCCAGCACAGATGATGGCATAGATGATTACAGGGAACTGCCTGCTCTGGTTTGCTCAGCTGATACCTCTGTCTTTTGAAAGGCATCATGGAAAAACTGATCCACAGCTCAAAACCTGGGGGTGAGTCAGACGAGCACACAAGTTTGCCATAGAAAAATGTTCAATCCATGGAAAGATTTTCCATTTGATGTGGGAAACCACAAAAACACATAATGAAAAGTGTGGGAAAGCACATAAAAATCCCTGGACCTTACTTCTGGAATGTGACAAGAGGTGAGTTAGGGCGCTCAGGCAATATTTGCTCCTTTAAGAAAGCAACCAACTACTGTCCAGGACTGTTTGCCCAGCTAAAGGATAAAGGTCTAGACATATGACAGAGAACTGTTTTCTGTAGATTATGGGACAAAAATGTAGAAATTTGAGCTCGTGTAATGATGTTACTTCAGTGTTTCGGATTAGTATGTGATCCTTATTAGAGCTCTACAAGCAAGTAAAAAATACTTTGCTGTAACCCGATGAACAGATTTTCTAGAGCTAAATAAATGTCCCTTTTATTTATTAAGTACTTTTAATATCCATGAAAAAGCTGACCGTCAACCAAAGCAACAACGACCTCTTGTATTTGTAGTTCAGAACTAAGTGGGCACAGGGAGAGTGCGTGGGGAAGGATGAAGTGTTTGTTGCCAATACTATATACAGATCAGAGCCAAATATGAGATTAAAATCACTATCTTGCCAGTGATGAGGTTTCAAGGGAGCAGTTCTGTGTTGGTACCTCTCAGAGAGCAGAGGAGAAAGCACCTCTCCTGTCCCTCAGACATGCACAACTGAGTGAATCTAGCCAAAGGCAGAAGGAGATCTTGGGGGAAAAAAGGAGGAGTGAGATGGATTAAAGAGGGAAACTATGCTAGAGGATTGGCTGAGCTCTTCTAGCTCAGGAGATAAAGGAAAGCCATATATAGTTCCAGAAAGTGCCCAATGCATGTGATTAGAGAGGAGCGATACAATGAAGTGCCAGGAGTGTGGTCTTCCCACTCCTAACACAGAGTCTCAGAAAAACTCATCACTGCTGTGGATGAATAAGCAAAGCTTCCTGCAATTCAGTAACTCTTTCTGAGAGTTGTATGCTTTATTTTTTGGGCCTCTTTGGAAATCCCACCTAGCTGGGTATTACTATGGTGAAAGCAAAGAACAAATACATATAAATTGCTCTGTGGTGTTTCAGGTGTGTGAAAGCTTGGGATGCAACCACTGATCATTATTATTATTGTGCTTTGTCACCTAGTAAAGGCAAGTAAAAAACTGTCAAGTTTTCTTCAAAATTGAACTTTGCTTCAGGCTTTAAGTCAAGAGCCTTCTCGGTGCATGGGAACAGGTGCATGTGGTACTGTCATTAGGTTATCAGATATGTACATTTTCCTGAACTGTACACAAGACGGTGTTTGAACAAAGTCAAAATGTTTTTAAGCTTTTCTTCATATGTTAAAATAAGACTAAATCTATAGCTTAAGGTAACCTACATACATGTTATAAGGTCATATTAACTGCTTCTGAAAGAAGTTCATGTGATACTAGATTAAAAGAAAAGGACTTTTTCAATATTAGTGATAATTATCGTACTGGTTTTACTTACAATATTTTTTGAGGAGAATACCACATCTGCTTTAGACTCACGATTCACTTTCTAGTTGATGACTGTCAGGATTTGGGAGATCTTAGAAGCTGCTGAAAATTAATTTTGACAGAGGTAACAGCAGTATTTTGCACATAAAGAAATCTGAAATGAGTAAAAGTAAGATTGTGTTGAGTATAGAAGACTTCCTTCTTAGCAGGAGTCAAGCACTGCAGATAATACTGTGCTGGTAACACGAAGTTGGACTAGCACTCATCAATATTTCTAAATTACTAAGAAGAGTCTAGCTAATGATTAGTTTCTTTACACCTTCTGGCAACCTTGTAAAGATTGCTATGAGTTAATATAAATCCCATAAAGTTCACAAAATGTCCTGTGACTACTGGAACTTTGTGGGAAACACTAATTTAATAACCAACCAACTGGTTACAATACAAAACATTTGTTGAAGGTACCTTGGTATCTGAATGTGACTGACAGTGTGATGAATGATGATTGCTGGGCTAGCTTTGAACAAGCATTCCTCCTCCAGCAAAGTCAAACAGACCTTGCAGGAAGTTTTGGAATTCACTTTTTGTTAAGGCAACTCAGATATCAAAATACATATGCCATATCTTTAAAATTCTGAATCCAACCTCAGGAGTGAATGATTCTTCTCAGAAGAATCTGGAGCTCTCACATCATTGCTACATATTGGCTAAAGACTCTGATACCTCTGCGCTCACAACAGCAGGGACTTCTCTAACAAAGCCCTGCGCATCATTCAGAGGACAGTGTGCTGCCCTGTCCTTGTCTGCCCGGCAAACTGCAAAATACCTGTACAGGAGTGATATAAAGTATGTTTCATTGTGTGTGCACTTAGTAAATCCTTTGCAGAGTGCTTCAAAGGAGGCAGAGAGAAGTAAATGTTGTCTTTGTATGTGTGAGTTAGAAAGCCTCTGTTAAACTTTACCATCTATGTTTAAAGGCTTACCATTCACACAACCCTTCTTATCACAGACAATACACAGCATAGCATCCATTCACAAATACAAACCAGTCTTTTATATAAAGTGGAAAAAGTAAGGATGGAAGGGGGTAAAATATGCAGGAAGCCATTCTATCCCCATATGGCCTGAAATTTGCTCAGGGTATTATACATGTGATTAGCAACTGTCTGTCAACTAAAAGGGAAAAAAAAACAACTTTGGAAAATTTAAGGAGGATATGGCTTTTAATGAAGATGCAGTAGTCAAATAATAATTAAATATAAGAAGCAAAATTATAAATTTATGCCTCACAGGTGAAGTCTTTGAAGACAGGGAAATAGGTGGTAAGATTTTCTTATTTTTTGTTTGTTGGCATGTTTGCTAAGACCTGCCTTGTTACAAGTTAACATTTCAAATGTGGCTTCAAATGTATCAATTGTATTGTTCTGGTCCAGTTGTCAGGACCAAAAATAGACCCATTTAACTTTAAAATCTCTTTAAGAGTGTTAAACAGATGTGTATATGAAAGTATAGAAGAGTTTGATGCAGCAGAATTATTGATTATAAAAGGACATGGATTAATGCATAGGTTGGTGTGCAACACATATGTGCAGTAAGAAGAATAAAGCGTTGCCACATCCATTCTCTCTGCAGTCCTGTCACTGACATTTCTTCTACTGCAACCTTCATATTCACTTTTAAAACAGGACTTGATACGTATTCTACAATAGGAGATATAAATAAACACATACAAAACCCCCATATATACACATACATACAAGACTTGACTCAAAATACTTTCGAATCAGTGAGCCTGTTTCAGTGGGATGACAGCAAATAAATGTGATGCTTTAATAGAAATTTACAATCTTATATTGTAATGTATTTTAAAACACATTAATAATTTTAATTTAGCATGTGGAATAGGAGGAGCTTTACATTCTAGCACGTATATTTCAGAAACCAAACATTCACCATAAGCATACATAATTTTGTCTCACTGGCAGTAGAATTTTTTGGATTCATGTGCAAGATGAACCCTAATAGTGTATTCACACTGTGCTTTCTTAAGACACCACTCAGAATATCTCATAGTCAGTTCAGAGTTACTGCTGTTACTTTAGGCTATACTGGAAAAGATCATCCCTTTTTTAAAAGTACGATGAAGCTTATTGAGAGAAAAAAAAATTACATTTAAGCACTTAGTATAATTCTCTTACTTTTACAGTAGTAAGTGGTTGGTAGCATCTGGCTATTATTTTATTTACCCACATGCTTACCTAGCTCACTTCCACTATAGTATCTAACTGATTCACAAAACTGAATGAACTGACCCTCACAAAACTCCCATGAAGCTGGAAATTTTTCTCCAATTTACAGGGGAACAGAGACTTAAAGAGATTAACATTGCTTGCCCAAGAGCAGATAAGAAGTTTGAACTTGAATCAAACTCAAGTTTGATTTCAGTTCAGCGTGTATTTATTAACAGTTCTTATGCTCAGGTTAAGTCTTAACTGACTTACTCCAGTGTATTACATTCACTTCAGCTTTGTCCCATTTATTGCTATCTAGCTACCAAGCAAAAGCTGTAATGAAGCATGCACAACTGTCTCACCTATGATTTACATAACAATATCAAGAATAAAAGCTTATGCAGCATGTCCTATCAACTACAGTACTTATATTTGACATCTACATTTATGTACAGCATAAGAGCTTATATGAGTCAGTTTACCTGCATTTGTGCTATTAAAGAAATGTAACAGCTTGGCTCACTAACTTCTTTTGAAACAGTATTTCTGATTCCCTCCCTCATCTGTGGCTGTGGAATAGCACAGACCACTATATTCTCAGCAGTAAAATGGTCTGTCTACTTAGCTAATTTCCCCACACACTCTGTAGCTCAATGGTGACATACGTCTAATATTTCCCCAGGCTTAAAAGAAAAAGAACTCTCATTCTGATAAAGAACAGCCAAGACCATAGGGAAGATGAAATATAAGATAAAGTAGTAACACTGAAGGAGAATGAACCCCTATGGGACCTTGATTTTTTAAAGTGACACAGTACAGACATAAACCTGAGTTGGAAGGATCAAATCTGTATCAGCAGCAAGAGCTAAGCTCTCCAAAACTCAGCAGGGCTCAGATCTCCTGCCTGGTCTTGCTCCTATACTTCAGTGAGATGAAAATGTAACAAGAAACTCTGCAAGAACATGTATTTTCAGCTCCATGATTTGATTAATATTGGTAGAGCACTTTCAGGATGATTTATAGTGCATACCATGTGTTTCTGTTGAAGAGGATTCAACCCACTTCTATACTAAGTCATCTACATCCAATGTACAAATACTACATACAATATGCACTCTATTATTCTGTACATACCCTTTGTATTTATTTCTGTAATGGCAGATTAAATGTGCCTAGGATTGTTTTCTGGCAATAAATCCAGCTGCCAGAGGAAGACCTGAAAGAAAGGTTGAGTGAAAAAACTCTTTTACCTTCCAGAAGAGCATGGACAAAGCTTCCCAGCAGGTGCAGTCATCAGGAGTGTATTAGTTGTTGTAGATCAAGAACATGGAGATTGTGCCATCATTTTATCAATATATGTGAGTTCCCATACTAGAGAATTTTCCCTTACTCTAGTTTACCAGTACAGCATTTATTTCTACAGGCACCTTACAGTGAGTGCCCAGGCATGCCTGCTCATAAAAATACATAGATATAGTACTAAGACCATGGAAAAATAATAGAAATACCTCATAAGGGGAAACAGATCAGTACTTAATCTCATGGATCTCGGCTCAAACAGAACAAGGCTGTCAGAGAAGCACAGTTGTAGGCCCATTTTTTTCCTATGAGCTTTTAAGCATTCTATTTTCATTATTACTTACTTTCTAAGGGTAATTCCAAGCACCCAGGCTTACTAGTGTGATTTCATTAATAGAACTTCATTCATTAGTAGCAACTCAGCTGACAGTCATTGCTGGTAAAAGGTAAGATAAGCAAAGTCAGACCTGGGTTCTGTAGTATATGGGCACAGTGCTTCGAGAAGAGCAAAATGAGAACAGTGGTGTGGTTGCTGGGAAGTGTATGTGGGCAGAGGAGGATGAAGTGTCTGCTAGTTTTTGCTTTAGATGCCAAACCAAAGCTTTAACCAGTGGCTGTCACTGAGGATCGTACGATAGCTTTCACAAGAACTATCTAATGCTTTCACTCAGTTGTCGCTTTTTTCCAAAAGCACTGCTGTGCAATGGCATTGGTGTGGAATAGAAGTAGAATTTCACCACAGCTACATTTCAGTGGTGGGTGAAGTGTTCACAGCAGACTTTGTAGAGAACTTTGGGACCCTTACAGATGAGAGGTGCTATATAAATGTCAGGTATTGTAATACACCACTTAGGAGAAATGTTTCCATTTATTCCTCTGGATTTACTGTTGAACATTTAGAGATAATAGTCATTGCTGATAATAACAGTAAGAATAGCATCTTGAACACTGCAGACTGTAGATTGTTCTGCATTCTGCTTGTCTGTAACAGGAGGTCACATACTGATAAGAAGGAGGAATATTTTTGACAATGCAATTATGGACAACAAGCTATTTTTCATATTATATGGTCAAAGTGCAACTGTCAGTGTTATTTACATGGCTGCATCATTCACAGCCCTGGATTACTGAAAAGATTTAGCAAGATATGCCAAAGGTATTCTGAAGCGAAGCAAAGCAAGGTAAGCTGCTTTCACTTTGATATCCAAAACAACATAGTACAACATCTTACTGTACTAGGGACATTTGTTTTATTGTATTACCTCTCTATATTTGTTGAAGTTCTACTCATTCATTTTATTAATAGATTTAATTTAAATGCATGACGGATGTTTCTAACAATGCTTACCCAAGCACTAGTTAGAATTTGTTAGAGATATTCCATTGTTTATCGTTAACATGAGTGCCTTTGGATTTTGGTGGTTTGTTTGGGGTTCAAGGAAGGGGGGCACCTTTTTGGCATAACTGAGTTCTGAATGTAGTCCAGTATTGATTTTGATAGGAGTGTAAAAGGCCGACTACTTTTGCCAGATAGATGAGTAATTTTGGCTATGCTCTAACAAATCAAATGGCCTTTAAGAATGCTGGAAAACAGTCCTGCCCCAGCAATTCTCTCTGCTGAGTAACATCTGAATATTAAGACCCTCACATTCCCCCTTCCTCTTCTGCTTCCCAAGTCTCCCCTCTCAGATTTCTGCCTTCCAGTTGGGGTATCTCATTAATCTGCAGGCTCTGTCCCTGTCTCATTATCTTCTCCTGAACATCTGAGAGAGGCAGAAGCCAGGCTGTATTAACCCACTGATTGCTGCTACCAAGTGATGCCCCTGAGCCCTTTTGGAAGCAGCTTTGGCTGAATAAAAGCTGCTGCAGGATACAGTCTGGAACTGAACACTGGATGAGAAAATAGGAGTAATCTATTGTGGGGATTCATTTTGTCAAAACCTTGGCAAAACACTTCTGTGCAAGGAAGCAGAATCTATCTCTATGGAAGCCATTGAAGCTTCCCTCTTATTCCCAGTGTCTTTTAGTACAGAAGCTGTAAAAGCATTAAAATGTACAGAACTACCTCCTTCCCTCCCTGCTAGCCAGAAAGGGCGCTTTCCTGGATAATCCAGAAAAACTAAAAAGGAGTAAATGCTGAAGAAAATGTAAATGTTTCTGAGATTAATTTTATACTTCCATCCCCTACTAAGAATGCCACATGTGAGCTAAATGCAGTGGGTACTGTACCATACACTTGCAGGATGGGGGTTATGGTTACATGTATCCTATGCAAAGTCACAGAAATTCCCAGTCTTCCTAGAGTATTGACATTTACATCCACCTCCAGCAGCTCTGTTCAGAATTATCATATAAGATCAGAGCGCAGCTTGGAGGTCAGCGTGATCATAATTTGGCCATGCTGGTATATTTACTCTTGTTAATAGAGTTTACTTCTTTTCATTTTTCCTTACTGCTGCTTTTACCTTGTTTTGTCCCTGTGGAAGTTTAACCACGGCCTATCAAGGAGGAAAAAAAAAAATCAAAATTCTGGGAAGAGTGTGATAGATTTATCCCACACACGAGGAAGAGAAACAACCAAACAGCAGAGACACAGATGAGCATCAGGCATTGCAAAAAGTGGGGTAACACAGGGTGCTACATGTTTTGGGAGCTAAGCAAAAAGCTAACGTCAATAATGCCTGCTTATAGGACATAGCTGAGTAAACATGTAAACCTAAAAGACACATGTTCATCATATGATAGATGGTGGATCCACCTAACTCTTCCCAGAGATTTCTTTATGGAAACCACCAAAGAACCTCTGTAATTTAATCACTATCCACTGCAACTGCCTGACTGCTTGTTAATTGCTCAGACAATACCCAAATTGTCAGACCAAAAGACCACCCAATGATTCATTGGGCTGTCACTCCATATAACTGAACCAACAAATATAAGAAACAGTGCCTGGAATGAGTCTTTGCTTCTGATGTCTTCCCTGATGCTTTTCTCAGTTTACAATCCATTAAAATTGTTCATCAACTTCTTTAAAGGCTTGAAATCTTATTGCAGCAAATCTCAAGTTCCTAAGGAGCAGTGATACTCCAAGGCGATTCTGCAAAAATACCTCTTAGAAGGCCATGTTTGGTAGTTCTCAGAGTTTCTATACGATATTGCTCAGACAGTTTTGTCAATTCAGCCTAACAAGTTTGGGCAGGGGTAACAAAAATCTATCAAGCTTTTTATTATGTAACTTTGGTGGTGTGTTTTACTTACAAAATGCCATTACCACCCACACAGCCCTTATTATATCCTAACAAAACTTCTCTGAGGTAGGGCCTTGCAGGTATTTCCATGCCACAGACAAAATACGAACACACATAAAGGGATTTTAAGTTTCCAAGAGCTTTTAAAATATGTATTCTTTATAGGTCATAATCAGCACTAATATGAACTGTTTGAATCTTAATGCAGTTTTGGTTGCAAGGCACAAAACTCTTCCGTAAGTGTGCTACCAGTGCGATAGAGGAAAGGTGAAGAGCTATTTTTATTACTTAAGCAGCAGCATCATTCTGAAAATACCAAATTCCCCCATGTGGATTTGGGAGACCTTGAATCTGCTCACTGGAATGGAATCTAAGATTGATTTATTGGTTGCTACGAAGTGGGGAGTAAAACCCACCAAATCTCTAAAACATGCCCTATAAGCAGCTAAAATACATTTGCTCTTGGCATGAATTTACGTGGAAGAAATGCAAAAAGGGAAATGCTTTTCCCATTTGCACTGTCCAATACAGCAGCTGTAGCATTGGACTCAATGTTATGCAGGAGAGACAAGAGCTGCCTATCCCAGTGCTTTGATGGGCCATGTATCCTGTTGCTGTTTTTTTCCTAACCATCATTCTACTCTTACTGTTGTCACAAGTTTTATCAGACACAAATTCATACTTTCCCTGTATTAGTCACCTGAAGGACATGTATCATGACAAGTGTAATGTCTTTTTGGTCCTTGACCTATTAGGTATTAGGAGCCTGTGTGGTCACAGATCATCCACTGACCATAGCTTGAAGCTATAATAGACCCTCCAGCATGGAATTCTGTCCTCTGAAGATTGTCTGCCTGACTACAAATGGCTGGATGATAAACTGGGCCAAGGATTTCTACTTCATACCATGTAACAAGGGCATCAGAGGGATAATGGTGCCTGTTTCTCTCCCAGCTTCTGCAGAAGCCTAGAACAGACCTGTCCAAATTTGCAGCTCTGGCACTTGCACGGGGATAGTTAAGCGCCACAGTCTGCCTACTTTACCAGGTACCTTAGCTGATTCCATGCTCAATGCAGATTAAACATCCACCAAAAGCCTGCCCAGACAGGATTCTGTGTACTGAGAAACGCTTTCAATTGGATATTTAATCTCTCTGTTACTTCAGCTGCTACTGGTTAAGAAACACGGAGGGAGTTAGTGCTGATCTACTTTGTATGACAGCTTACTAAACCACAACCGTTTGCCTCCAGCATTTAAACATTTCCTAGTTCAAGGAACTACAATCACTATGCCTTTTTGTGCTATTTTTTTCCTCTGTGCACAGTCACGTGTGTAACACCTGCTTTTATCTCCCAGGGCCTGGAGATGATCCCACAAAGCCTCCCTGAGGTTTCAGCTGATGCTGCAGAGACAGGCTGCCAGACAGCTTTGATTCTGGGTCTCAGTTTCGTTGCCTCTCTTACAAAACCCCTCTCTACTTCTTAGCCAAAGTAAATGTCAGTATAGACAATTCCACACTATGCCAAGCGAAAAGATATTTGGACCTTCAAAATGTTTTTTCCCAGGATAATTTATGATATTTTTTATAAAGCACTATGATTAGTAGAGCCCATAGCACAAAATCCTACACTGTGCATCCCACTGCCTTTCTCTGCCCTTCTTCTTTGTATCATTGACAAGGATACTCACAGCCGACAGCTTTCCTGCCCAAGCACCTGCTAGGTGCATCTCATTCTGCAGAAATGGGTGTAGGGATTATCCTAGCAAATCTTAACATTTTTCAACTTTCAGAAACACCCTGTGTGTCCTGACATCTAGCACATGAGAAAAACATACTAGCAATTTAATTTAGAGAAACAAAATACATCATAATGTGCAAAACCCCCAAATAGTGGCATCTCTATTAATGCAGGCACAGTGCCTTTAGAACACTGATACAACGAAGTTACAGGCTTCATTAAAGGTGTATATATAACCAAGCTGATATGCACCTTTAAGGTAATCATGCTTTCAGTTCACCCTCAACAATAATATTCTCAAAAATGGAGTTTCAGAATAAACTCAAGAAAAAGCCGGACTGAATTTCAAGGCTTGAGTGCTGCTGCCATCTACATGGCAGGAAGACTACAAACCAAAACAAACAACAAAAATATGTATGTTGCATCCACTGGGCAGGGCTGCAAGTTTGTTTGCCAGTGTGATTATGGAAAATACAGTTCTGAAACTGAACAGAATCTTTTATTACCCTGAGCTTCTGTGCAGAAAATTCACGATTGAGAGTATGATTTCCCCAGGTCCTGATTATCAAGAAGTTTAGACATTATTTAGATAAGGAATATAATAAGGAAAATATTATTTTATTAATGTTGAATATTTTTAATATTTCTCTGCTTGAGTATTAAGCTTTCAAATGCTAATATGTATATACATAAAATCTCCCAGTTGCTGTAAAAACAGAGAGTAAGGAACTTAAGGAAATGACATATACTACTTATTTCAGCGATGCTGGTTTTCACAGCTGTCTTACTGAGAGTATTGTCAGAAGAAGAAAACCAGTTTTTATCCCTGTTTACAAGACACAATGTAAATTTAGGCTGCACAACTCACTCTTCTCAAGCTAAGGTTTCTAGAAATACATGACAGAAAAAGATAAGTGCAATTAAATTTGTACTGTGTAAGAGTTTCATCAAATGCACAGTCCACTCTAAAAAATCCTTAAGTTTCATGTTTAAAATTCTTTAGCAACTTGCACTGCTTCACCTTGACAGCTATATTTGTACTTACCTATCTCACCATATCCAGGACGCTCAGATTCATTGGATGACAGGGAAGGTAGTCTTCATGTGATGTGCCTCAGTCCCGCAGCACAGTTCTTGGACACACTTTAGACTTTCCAGCAGGTGTCATTCAAGAAACAAACTTCCCATGGTCCCTCATAAGGCAATTCCAGGTTATTGTGTGAATTTTATGTTGCATCCAACATAAAATTACTTCTTCAAAACTAAGATTGATGAATTTTCACTTTGAGGATCTATGAACTCAAATTACAACCCATCTCAAACCCTAGTAATAATTCTAAAAGCTTTGCCTAACACTTCAGACTGCATATCCTATGAGTAAGGAAAAGCAGGAAGGCCAGCCCTTGAAATTCCTCTGCATCCTCTTCTCATGCAAGAAAAATGGCCTGCAAAATTCAGCAGAGATACCCAGTGCAAGAAGCAGGACTTTGCTGTCACAGATGTCCTGTCAGGAATGTGCATGCAACTCCACAGTTTTGTTAAAGTGTCTCTTTTTCTTAAAGAAACACCGAATCTCTCATACATATTTCAAGTTCCATGTCAATTTGCTTTCAGAACATCTTTCACTGGACTGGGGAAGAGCATTGCTCAACAAAATACAACCCAAAATACAACAAAATATAGAAGCCATTGATTTCAATGATCAAATTTAAAATACGTAAATAGCACAAGAGATTTCGAAATATAATACTTTGATTTGGAACCATAAATATTCAAAGTTTAGGAATATTTCAAGGCAGGAATCTAGGTCAGTGACCACTTAACAAGTATGAATCATTTGGAAAACTCAAAACCCCTGAAATCAAAGAGACATCAGTGAGTTTTTGTTTGGGCTTATACTAAAGGATCAGTAATTTGCTTTTTAATTTTCTGTTAATAACATAATCAATTATGCACATAACATAAAAAATGCCTACAGCCTCTGAAAGCTGAAAATCTATGGTCAAGACAGACCCCTGCATGTATCATCTTAAAACTGCAATTTCATGCTGAAATAATGCTGATGGATGTGTGGGTCATCTCAAGACACTTCTGTGGTATCTCTACTTTCTTCTGGCTTGCTTGTTCCTCCTTTGCTCCTTGAACTGAGGCCAGTGCTTGTCTTGACACAGCCTGGCTGTATAAGCACTAGTGCAAACCTAAGTGGGGAGACATAGAAGCATATGGCTGGAGAGGGGAGAAGTCATACTGACTTTGAAACCACAACAGTTTATTGAGCCCTGTGACTTCGGGGGGGGGGGTGGGGGGGGGTAGAAAAACAAAAGACCTTGCTCCTTAAGCAGTTTAGGCATTCATGAATTTTTTAACCCCTATCTAAAATTTAGACAACTAATCTAAAATATTAGCATATTACTCCGTTTGGCAGGATTCCTTCAGTGTAACCCAATGTAAAAACATATTCTTAATTACCTTGCAACTTCGTTATAAAATCAATCTCCATAAGCATTAATACAGCTTTACATCAGACTGCATTAGTATAGAGATGTTTCTTCAGTTATGGCTTACAAGAAACAATTGCAGGAGGTTAATATATATTTTTGTATATAGCTCTAAAGTTGTCACTTTGATGCAAAAAGAATGTTCTAAGCAAAAGTTCATCTTGAGCATATACTGTAAAACTGGTGTTTGAAAGACACTCTGACCACATGGGAAATATGTTTGCTTTACTGGGAAATAAATGTACCTACAAAAAAGTTCCTGCTTTACCTTACTGACACTGTAATTATAATTAGCACAAAGCACGCATAAGCATGTGCCAAACACCAATCATGACTGCACAGACCATTCCAAAAGGCTGTCTATATTGGCAGGCTGATGATGTGCACTGCTTTGCAGAATTAAAGACAAGCAATCAAATACTGTGTTGCACAAATGTAATTGCTACTACAGCATTACTGGGTGTTAAGGACAATGCCAATTCCTTGAGCTATGAGACCTCTTTGAACCTATCAGGTTTTAAAATAGCTAACAGAAATAGTCTTAAGGAGGTTTGTTACCCTGCAACTAAGAATGGAGCTGGCCCAAGCAAGCAGATGCTGATGCAAAGCAGGAATGTTTGCTGTGAAGGGAAATGGACATTTCAATGCCAGTGGAAGCCTACTGCAGCAAACTAGAGGTGACTGGTGACAAGGATGTGTGGCAAAGGAGATAGCAAGGTCCATCCTTTATTTACCACTTATTTTACAGACTGCAAGGTTCCTGTAGAGTTACTAAGTTCCTCTAGTTATATTTGCAATTTTATTTTTACATTCTTGATGTCTACATCTCTGATTTAACCATAAAAGAGTATATATGTCAGCTGAAGACATATTCTGCTCTCAGTTGTATTGTACAGGTATAAATTAGTCAACGAAATTATCCCAGACATCCAGCACAATAAATGAAAGAACGAAGCTCTAACACTCAACATCCAGATTGTTTAGTCACCATAATTCAAATACAAGCTCATATAAGTAAAAGATACATAAAATATCTTTATCTTCTCTGGATTGCAACCTATTTTAAAGACATATTCTTTAGGTGAATAAAAAAGGAAATGCTACTTCTCAAAAGGCCCATCCATCAATGTTTCTGTAGACCTCGCTGCCATACACTGCATTTAGAGATATAGACTTATGAGATATAAATAAACAAAAGAAAAAGGTTTAATGTTTGTTTAACCAAAATCAGGCCAGAGTACGGCAACAGAAACCTGGTTTTGTCACTCCTGTAGCCATGACATTTCCCCACAATTAAGAAAGAGATTCATTGCCAGGGAATCGCTCCACACTGGAGGAATCTTCATTCTGCTAGGTAAAGCAGCTTGACAGTTAGGAAGGATCACATCAGATCATTATCTCCACCAAAAGGTACAGATCCAGAAAAGCACATCCTCAAGTCCCCTTGGCTTCATTAGCATTCTGACAATTTGTAATACAGAAAGTGAGCTTACTGCTCTGAGTAGCCATTATTTATCAAACCAGCATAAATCCCCAAGAACATTAGGTGGCCAATGAGTCTAACAGGCTTCAAATATTCTCCAAACATAATAATATATATTTTTTAAAAGACAAAAATGTATAGCTGCTTTTCCCAGTGAGCACAAATAGAAGTTCAGTATCATTTCAGAAGAGGCCTCCAATCAGCTTCTCCAACTTCATATCGGTACCACATTTCCAGAGACGATGGTGATGGTAGTATTTATAGGAAATGAAAATTCACATCCTAGATACCACCAGATTTATAATCAATTTCCCATGCTCTTCTCTGCAAATAACATTGTTGTATTTTAGTTGTTTCTAACTACTCCAAGGTAATTAATTAAATGCAAGTAATTTTTCTGATTATTTCAAATGCATTTGCTTTTGATCAGTGCTAAAATGTTACTGGCAATAAAAGCCAGAAGCAAGGAGAGAGAAAAATTTAAATTTTATATATATAAAAGATTATTAAAACTGATGCAAATTTTTATGGTCAAAGTTCTAAGATTTGTGATCACTACATAAACTAGAGAAAAACATCTAAAATAAAGAGTTCATATTTTCTATGCTAGAACTATCTAAATTTAGTTGAATAAATGTAAAACTATTACTGATGGAAGTGTGAACTGAAGCCAATAAATGAGCAAAAAGAAGCTGATCTTATGGCATGTATTTCTTCTGAAAATGAATTGTTAAATGCATACAATAATAACTACAATAAGCCATTTCATGTCCAGACCACATATATTCTTTCTTGGTTGTTCTTGAGCATCTTCTAATTCTTCTGGCTATGCAGGTTTTCTAACACACCTTACAGGAGCACACCTTAGATATCCAGGGATGTGACTTCATCTCATCTGGAAAAGAAATGTGTTCATGTGCCTTAACGATTTTACAATTTTGAGGTAAGAGGCAAGATTTGTGTTTTTTTAAAGGAAATCACTTCACAATCTTTTTATAGAGTAATAAGCTCTATAATTTTTGTAACAGAATGAAAACTTTCAGCACTATCATGCTAGTGTTAACAAATATCAAAAGTCTACCTCCAGAAGACTCTTTACACAATCATTGCTATAGCACAGGGGGCAATATGGAACCCAAAAGAGCTCAAGAGAATAAATGGCATTCCTCAAAAATTTTCACCTGAACAGCCTTCTCCTTTGTCTTCCTTTTTTGTTGTAAGGGAAAACATGCAGCAGATCAGCAGAGAGATAATTTCTGTTTTAAAGTAAAAGATTGTTGATGTTTCCTCTGCAAATGTAATTTTCAAATTCTATGTATTTTCTTTTAGCAGAAACAATCGTACAATAGCTGTAAACGGAAGTAATGGGAAGTTACGCTAATGAGACACTGTACTTTAATTCTGTCGTGCCTTATTAGAATTCCACAGAAGAACACTCTCAATCATCTGTTTTCAGCTTAATGATTTCTCCTTGTTTGACATATTGTAATACTTATAACCCGAGTTTTAAATATTAGTTGTATCAGGAACACTTTCTAAACAGATGCAACACCTTCTATGAGTCCATGATTATGAAGAGAGCTTCACACACTGCATTTTCCCAATCTAATGGAAATCTTGTACATTTATCGTATCTATCATCTTTCTGCCTCTCTGTGTCCTAGAGACAGAGGTATACGTTTTCCTAATGTCCACTGTGTAGTCTTCCAGTTATACAGTTTGATTTACTATTTAAAACAAAACCAAACCTGTGATTCAAGATACTAAAAACCTAAAATGCTGATAGTTTGTGACACTGCATCTACTGCAGTGAAGCTCTTACAGGTTCATCTCTGCCTGCATTCCAGAAATTCTTTCTGGAATAATTCCTAGACACAGCCACTGTATGGGTGATCAGTGCCTGAGATCAGCAGGCTGCCCCTACATTGCATCCTAATCCTGCTTGTTATCATCATCAACAACCTCAAGCACTCCAGTCCACAATCCGTCCTACTTGTCATGATGATGCAGATAGAGAAAATCATGCTTTTCTGGAGTGTTTCATACTTGGAAATGTACTGAATATTTATTTTTATGTTCTGCCTGTGTACTGATAAACAGCCGTATTGGTGACACAGGGATGATTTCAATAACATTCTCTTCAGTGGATGAAACATGGAGCTGGCGAGTGAATATTCAATAGAGTAATCATAACCTGCCTGATAACAAGATAGTCACAATTTTAGTGCTGTATTTTTAAGCACATTGTGGCTAATAAGAATCTGTTCTTGATACATTCTCATTTCTATTTGCTGCAGTTCTGTCTCTCATAGACTGTATTTCATGGACAGTCAGAGATCTTTCCCCTCTCTATGCCAAGGTCTATCTAGGATAAGCAAGGCTGTGGAAACTGTTTGGATATTCACTATTATTTGCTACTCACCAAGAATCACATTCTGCCTTGAAAAGTAAAAAAATGAAGAAGGAAAAATTTAATATGGGCAATGTTTCTGGAATGAATGGATGGAAGAGGTCATGAGCTGCAGGAGGAATCAGCTGGCTCAGGTAGAGACTGGCTACTGAAGGCCATAAGCATATAGGGCTCTTACCATTTATATGGTTTTCATTCGGAAGATAGAAAACACTGTAATTTCTGTCTACAGCTTCCAACTCAATCTTCCATTAGGAAGACTCAATTTCCCCCTATAACCAAGTGAAGTAACAGTCTATTGCCTAGACTACTGCAGTATCTCTGCACATCTTCATAGGGGATGGCTTGTGCTACTGCTTGTAGTGCACTGATTAGGGCTTATTTGGAGTTTGATGCTCAGCCTGACCATAGGATCGAGTAGTCTGCTAGAGGGGATATAGCTAGGAGGAAGAGGAGGCCTAGGTTTGGGTCTATGAGGGGAACGGGAGGAGGAGTGGGGAAATAAGAGGCAAAGGACATCTCTGCCTACATTGTTTCCTGTCGCTTCAGCTAAAATCTACTGCTTTTTCTCACCAAAGCTGTACTTGCAGAACCCTCATTAGTGGGCTTGCACCACATATGAAAGCTAAGACACCTCAAATTGTGTCAATCCTCTTACATTTTGACTGGCAAAATTCAGAGTGTTTTCAATCCCCTTAAAACCCTTCTCAAGCAACTCCCTTTGGACAAGACAATCTGCCCTCTGGAGGTGCGAATTTTCCACCACTGTTTGTACAAGAAAACTTGGGTGAAGAGCTCAGACCTAAAAGTCTAACTTCCGAGTTAGACTGAGTTAGTCTTCTGAGTTCACTAACTGAGTGAACACATACGTGTTCACTCAGTTGTGGCCTCTTTCTCTGTTTTCCTAAATGTGGAAAATTTGTCTGATAAAATGAAAAACACTGCTGAGAGTATTTATTTATATTAAAGAAGCACTCTAAGGGATAGTGAATTCTTTATAGGAGGTTGATATGATCAAAAGTAAAGTTCTATAAAAGCTGATGTTCTATAAAAGCTGATGTAATTCTTATCTGATTATTATGTTCAAGGCCAAAGCAGAGACAAGTTTGAAAAGCCAAGGCTTTGCATGTCAAACAGAAGTAGTCCTCAGCATGGGGGGAAAATGGCAGTGATAAACCTACTATTAGGCATCTGGGAGAGAAACCCAGCATCTCCTCTGTGTGTGGGCTAAAATAGACATGAGCCACTATCACAGATAATGGCAGCTTGTAGGCACATGAAGGGAGCAACTAAAATCCATTTCACTTAGACAAGAAACTGCAGTCTGATATTTACCTGTGTCCATCACATGTGAAAAGTGTTTAGTGTGAATTATCCAAAAGAAAAGTGCAGGTTGAGGGGGTTTATTACCTATCTGAGAGTAGCTCCGATCACACATTGAATACAAGAAATCACAGGTAAATCTCAGGTTGGTGTCTTGGGTAGTCAAATGGATTCCTGCTATTCATCTGAGTATATGCCTTTTTCTACAATTGCTGGAGGCCCACATCCAGAGCAGTGAGAACATGTTCAGGACACAGGAAATGTGGAAGAGAAATAAGCAGAGTAAGCTTTATGTGATTTTAGGAAATGAAGATCACTTTTAAAATAAGTCTCAGTCTAATGTCAAGGTTAGAGACTGCTCCTCTCACCAGTAGAAAACACAACGCAGAGATCTCTGTTAATGGCTGCTCTAGAGCCTTCCTGATTCTTGTAGAAGTTGTAATAAAGGACCCTTTCTAGGAATAGTTGGAATTCCTTGCAGGTACATTGTCATATTTTCACCTTTTCCTCATCAGAAGAGATAAGAAAATTAATGTATTTCTTAACATCTTTTTTTTTCACATATGACAACCTATTGCAAGTGAAGCGGAAGAGGCTCCGCAGAACACATACAGTGACTTGAAAATGAAAACTGTAAAATGGAGTTCGTAAGTTTGCCCAGACTTTCAAAGATTTTAAAGTCAGAGGCTGCACCAAACCAAATGCTGACCTCCCAGGCACTCTCAGATTCCAAGATACGATTCAAAGTTAATGCACCTGAGAAATACTAGAGAAAATCATAGCCAACGGATTGTCATATTATTGTTTCAATGTTTGCTACTAAACGGTAAGTTTTAAGTAAATGTATTGTGTTACCAAGTCTTTCCTTTCAAACAAGCACTTCTGTCAGAAGTGTCTTAATTTCTTATCACAGAATTTCATCCGCACAAGGAGCAATAAATAATTCATGTTCCTAGCTCTTTGTTGTGTGTCCCTGAACTGCACAGAGCTGGAAGGCTGACAGCTGTGTCAGGACAAGCACCAAAGATCTGACATGACAAGTGACTAACAAGTTTCTTTCAGTCTATAGTGAAAGAAGACAATGGCATAAAGTGCAAAACCGAAATCCTGAAACAAAATGAAACTGTTTCTTTCTCTTTACCTAAGTGTTTGCTATGAGCTTATTTCCGACCCATAACCTCTGGTCATTTTATAGTACTGCCCAACCCCCTTTACTCCTCACATTCGCCTGGCCATTTACGCCTGTCCACGGATCAATATGAGCAATTCTTGGAGAAATACGATGTCTCCATGACAACCAAGCCACAAATTCTCAGTGGAAAGCAGTGAGACCAGTAGTGAAATCTCCTGAGGTTTTCAGACCTATAAGACAAGATGTCTTAAAATGCAGGAATGGACAGAAACAAAAGCCAGAGTAATTCATTGTTTATTACTAGTTTAATGATGTCAGATGGACCGAATGGAACTCAGTTTTTAAGTTTAGATGCTTTATCAACATGTATTTTTGCCAGTCAATATCACCTCCTGACAGGCTTTTATCCTTTCCATTACTTCATATAGATATGCAGAGTGCAGAATTGGATATTCAAGTTCCCATCCAAATGTGTACACTTTGCCACACAGAAGTAATTTAAGGTTAAAATTAATGTTATCTTTAAGGCACGTGAGTTCTTTACCTGGACACTTTAGTGTCATCTCTTTTTTAATTTTTAAAGTGTTTTAATTCTTTCTCACTTCAGAACAATCACAACTTGGACAATCCACATTTTTGTCCATAGTCATCATTGAAGGGACTATAGACAGTTTCTGAAGGAGTTGCCATGCACCACCGCAGGTGTGGTAAGGGACCAAACTTGGCTCCTTCCTGAGCAGATTATGTATTTCTTTCTAAATCTCATGCTGGTTTCTGCTGTACAGTGCTGAGTCCAAGCCTATGTGGCTTTAAAACAAATATGGATCTACAATTCATTGGTTTCAATTATTCTAACATATACTGGTGTTCATTTCTGTGGAAAAGATGAAAAGGGAATGTAGTTCAAATCAGGTATATGACAGCAGTTGAACTCCCAAGGAATCTTGGAGGAGTGGAGTGTGCTGAAATATAATCCCCCAGACATGGGTCCTATCTGGGGTCTGAGATGACTTAGGGGACCTGACATGGATTTCAGACTGCACCCTTTGACTGAAAATTAAATCTCAGCAGTGTTCCTTGGGGAAGGATCAGGGGACTGTTGGCAGCTGCCCCCTGTCAGCACAGGCTGCAAGATTTGGAAATCTCTTAACTAAGCTGACAGGCCACAGAGACGATGAATCAAAAATATGATACACGGATCAGCACACAAAGATGCAAGAGGGTACACAGAGACCAGATAAAGCAGGGAAGGGAAATAACAAGTGAAGAAAGACGTTTAACTCTTTCACTAATGAGTACTACATGCAGGTTACATATGTGGTGTATGTGGGTCAAACTCACAGTTTGCTTAAAAGATCTTAGCATTTAGTCACAAAGAATGTTTTTAATCAGCTGTGATTCGATACGTTTTATATTTAATTGTTTCCCTTTGGAATTCATTTAATAAATTTTGTAGTTGTTCCATAACGAGAAAGATAATGAAATGACATGAAGATAAATCTTTTAGTCACCAAAAAGGATGCACTCTATGGATGTTCTTGTATTTAGCTGAATCAATGTTAAAAGCCATTAAAATGAAATAAGGATTGTGAGCTGATTTAAAGAAAAGGACCAAGCTATTTAACGCCACCAATTTTCTTTCCCCCAGAAATACAGCATTTGAATGTCTGCCGCTACACTCAACTGCAGTATATACAGTCCTTCTAATTTTTCATAATCTCATGCTACCTTCAAAGGGTCAGACACTGTACATATATTAAGTAAGCAGTGTAGTCCAAAACTAATTATAATGAACTAGTAGTGTCAGCTTTCTTTTTGGTCATAAAGCCTTTATCCTTTCTAAGACCTGAATTCTTGATGAAAGAGGAAAGGATAACAGCTCCACACTGTGACCCCTGGAGGTGACCATTAATTTGACATTGCAGCTGCTAAAAAGGAAACAGCATTACAATGTGCTTTTTTTTACAGACCCAAAAGCTGTGTCAGATTTATCACTTGATACTTGGTGTCTGTCTTTAAATGCCTCTCACCTGGACTCTCAGACTCTTCCAAGACGCATCTGTCAGGCGTATCCTCCACATCTTGGAAGTTTGCCGAGTTGGAGCTCTTGTCATGCTTCAGCACACTGACTGGAGCAATACAGAACAAAAACAGGGGGAGGGAGAAATGTAATGTATTCACAAACAAACACTTCATGGCTTTCTGCAGAGCTTTCAATGCTGAAGACATAATTTGTAAACACAAATAAGAGATGGAAATAAAACAGAAACTCAAAGTACTTATATGCAACCACAGCACAGTTGAAAAATCTATAGACAAGAATTCATTCAGGGAGAAGTTTGAGGCAGTGGCTTAAATGCGATCCCTTTGAAGGAGAAAATCAGTTTTTTCTTACAGAATCCTAAAATAATTAAATGAATTAGAAGCCATAAAAAGTGTTCGTCTGTTTCACCAAGGAACCCAGTAAAGAATTGTAATTACTGCAGTCATTCACCAGGGAGAGAAATGGTGTTAGTTTTAAGACGAAAATATGTTGTATATAACAAGCTAAAATGTGTAATAAAATCAGTGATAATGGCAAAGTGCAGTAAAAACCAGACTGAGTTATGCTTTAGAGATTGCCCAATTTGATTTCTTCTTTTACTTAATTGCTAAAACCATTTTCATTTCAGAGCAGGAAAATATTTTCATGAAAACCATTATTTGTCTGTGTAGGGCAAATCCCACATAAGTCTTCCTGAACAGAAGAGAGGTATTTCCCTTGTCAATGTCCTCTCTTCTGCTCCTCATCATCACGTGGAGCCACAAACACAGTTTGAAGATCAAATACAATTACTAAACAATATTTTACAGAAAAGCACCGTAAAGACTCGATCTCAGTTTTTCAGTCCCATTAAAACTCTTAGCTCATCCCATTTCTTATGAAAATAGTGGTGACAAGGAAATACTTATTTTTTCCTAATACCTAGAAAATTAAGCAAGGTTCTAGACTTCCATGTGGATGGGGATACCAACGGCTATACACAGTCTCAGTGTAGTTTTGTCCTGTTCTTAAAACAAGAAATTTGTTCTCTCATAACTTTGGGTGGATTTTCTTTATATATTATTTTATTTTACTTAATGAATATTTGCTGCAGGATCACTTCATTTAAACAGCCCTTTAAATTTCCCAAGATTATGAGTGAATCAACAAGGCCTCAGGGCATTATTCAGACAGGAAGAGCTCAAAGGACACATATTCCACTTCAGTGCTTTGCACTTTCCCTCAGTTTGGAGCTATTGATCCCAGGTCACCAAAAGGTTCCATCATTTTTGACTCCTGCATCTATACAGTCTGTTTGAAGCAATCAGAGCTTCCATACAAGTGTGGAATTAGATCCTTGAAAATACAATATTAAAAAATGATAAATAATAAAATCTACTATAGTGACACCATGCATTTCACCTTCAAACAAACCAACAGAAGCCAGTAAGTTTTGCCTAAAAACCTGCCTTGGATGGCAACTAACCATCCAAGATTAAAACTCTGCTTGGGTAAAGGAGGAACACTGGTTAAATCTCTAAGCTTACAAAAAGCGAGCAGACTGGTATCAATGGCCAGCGTGTCCACGTGAAGTGGATTTTCAGTTCTTGCCTCTGCCATGGAAGTGCTGACATGATAATCTGCATGAGGTGAGTTGACCCTGAAGAAAAGCTTATAATAAATAACAAATGTTCTTGTTTACACATGAAAATAGTATGATATGTGCAGGAAGAAATGTCTTCAAAGATATCTGTACTTTTCTCTGCTTCTTCCTCCATGTAGATGATTTTCCAATACACTACTCGAAGGCCAGAATTCCCACTTCAAGAAAGAAAACTTGGAAAACCCAAGTGCACATATTCTGTTTTCAAAAAATTATTTTGTGCCAAATTTATGAAAACATTCCTTCTGGAGCAGCTCTTCCCATTCAGCAGTCAGCTCCACTGTGCTGTGATAGATGGAGTCATAACAGCTGCCTGAATTTAAAAGTCAGAGCTGCTCTGAAGTAGAGCAATAGGAAAATTTCCAACAGAGTATAAAAGGTGGCTATGCCTCTGCAGACAAAGAGAAAATCATAAGAGGTGTCTCCTCCATCACACAAAGCAGTGACCCAAGATTCAGAACGAGCCTTTCAAAGCGAGTTGTGTGTTTTCACCCAGTGAAGAACTCTCATAGTGAACCAAGAGCGGAGATGCTTTCGCAGCACCAAGCACCAGTGTCAGAAGACGGCAGGTACTTCCCTTGGTGGAAGTCTGTGCCGTAATTGCTCCTGAACAGGACTAGGACAAACCTGTTCAAGTGCCCTCCCTTTGTCCCAGACCCTGTCAGCATAAGTCATATAATTTAATCTGACCTGCTTGATTTTACAACAAGGCAGAGCTGAGCAGGTGTTTTTTAGTGACGGTATCACCTGAGAAATAACTCAGAGCATAATGAATAAAAGTCAGCTGGAAGCAGGTTTACACAGATGAGATACATCAGAAGGAAGGTGTGAAGTGAACAAGAAAGAAACCAAGACAGGCTGGCAAGATCCTCTGACAAAGCAGGAGGCTCTCCCATTGATATGCTTGAGTAGAGATTGAAGAGATTTGGGGAGATTCAGGAGAGGATGGAGTCATTGAAAGCTAAGAAAGACAAAAATGATAAGAAAGGGATCACAGGCAGAGCTGATAATGCTGACAAATGACAAAAACCAATGATGAAACACTCGCATGAGTAGCTGGTGGCAAGGAGTCATGAGGAGCAGTTTAAAGGGAGTGGAAAGCATGGATGGAAAGGGTTTTCGGAGGGACAGAGAAGCAGACCTCTAGCACAGCCTGTGTGAAAACAGCTCTTAGAGAACGTGGGTCAGCAGGAGAAACTGAAGGAAGGAAAGTGTGTATTTCAGAACAGCAGGAGAGAGGCCCGGCAGCTCGGATTGGGTCACTCCTGCGAGTGAGGGATGTGTATCTTAGCCCTGTCACCTTCTCAGAAGTACACACACCTCCCTAGACAAAACACAGGCAAATAAACTTCACCACAGCCTAGTTTGTGAAGTTACACAATGAGCGTATGCGGTGAGCAAGAAAGGGATCTAGGAGAGACCTTTAGCACTTTCTCTCTTAAAATATCACATGACATGCTCAATTTGGAGAGGAAGGTTGCTTAAAAATATCATAAAAGAACAAAGGGAATTGAAAGTTAAAAATAAGGATGGAACGGACTGGCCCACATCCAGAGTGAAAGTAAAAAAATGGCATTATATAATAATGAAAAAAATGAAAAACTCTTAACCCTAAGATCTACTTCACTGTATGTTCCTTTAGGGAAACAAGATTTTATGTGCAAATGTCAATAGGAGAATTACAGGATGCTGATGGAATTTAAGTTATTTAAACATAACAGTGTGATCTTTATTCATTCTGCGGATACTCTGTCCTACTTTGGGTTTAAATGGACCTTAAAATTACTTTTGCTTCCATGTGAAAGCTAATTTTTGTAGCCAAAGTGATGTAAATGTCCGGAGCATAAATGAGCCCCAAATCTACAAGTCAGAGAAAAAGTAAAGAAACAACAATCTCTCCTACAACAACTCCAATGACATTTTTTTTCTATTCAGTATGGTGTCATTTCAATTATTACAGGAAAGTAGAAATTACCTTTGTTTGTACGGAAATAAGGAAAAGCGACAGATTTAACTGGGGCAAATGACCTTGAACTTAGCATGTAAAAATGATATAAATCTTCATTGTACAGGATCAATCTTGAGAGTAGTGGCAATTTTTTCTGATTCATCTTAATAAGCTCTTAAGAGTTGTTTACTGAACTTGATAGCTATTCTCTTACATTATTGAAGCAGAAAAACACATTAAAAATAGGTATGGCATTTACAATAGTAAAATAATGTTGCAAGATTGTTGTATTCAATGAAACACATATGTAAGTAGTTTCATATCTATAAAATTCCACAAAATGAAACCAAACTATTCCTTAAAAGAGATCACAGCCTGATTGCTGATCAGTCTATGAAAGAACAGTCTTTGTGTGAATGAACTGTTGAACTATAAGCCGTTCTTTGTGAACATACACTAATCACTAATTACAGCAACAACTCATCACTATCATTTATTTCTTCATGTTCTGTTTAAACTCTGAAAATATCACACACTAAAGCCTAAATAACCTGCTCTGCACACCAATTTTCAGAGGGCAGCCGTTAGAGAGAGAAGTCTGCATAACACAGGTGAATAAACCAGTTAGAATTTTCTGATACGATGCCTTTGTATTGATAAGGCGGATTAGTAACTTAAACACAGTCTGTCTGCAGAGAAAACAAGAACTTATTTGTTATTCAAAAGAATTGGATAAGGCAAGATTATTTTTTAATAAAAAAATATTAGGCAATATGGGCTATAGATGAGAAATATATTTAAGGTCCAGTGCAGAACACAAAGCAACCTGAATCTAAATAAAACTGCATGAAAAAAAAGCTGCAAAGGGAAACAAAATGCTGGTATTTTTTATTTCATAAATGGATAAAACAATCGTGCTGCAATGCCACTTCTAAGATGCATGGGATCTATGGGCGCCTACCATATTATATCTAAGAAGCTTGATAGAGAGCAGGGCAATAAATGCTTTGAGTAGTATTTTAAAAAGCAGATTTCATAGATATCATAAAAAGCATAACAAGAGCTATACTTGCTGAGATGAAGTATCGTGAGGGTAGGACTCCAACAATCACACAGTAATACTCCTAAAGGCCAATTTGAAACCCAGGGAATTCCAAAAGCTGGTTTTTTTTCTTTAAACATTGACTAACCCACAGTTATTCCACAAACTCCTCAAGTTTCCCTTAAACACAGAGAATTTCCCCTAAACACATAGAATTTCCATATCCTTAACATCCAACTCCCTAACGTGTCTTAACATGGCAAGCTCCATTGCTTTACCACACAGGTAGGCATTTTGTTTGTTTGCGTATGTCGCTATTAGATTACTGTAAAACTTGTGAGAGAAAAGGAATGTGCACGAGCCCTGCACACTTTCTCCATGATGCTTGTGACTGAACAGTCCTTTGGTTTTACCCTCTTTTAACCATCTCTTTTCCTGGTTGAAGATTACTGTCCTACTTAGCTTTTTGTGCGTATTTTGATGCCAAACAAAAAGGTTTCACTAACATAAGAAATGTGCAAAACAGTCATGAAATATTAGCATCACTCACCACAATCACCTGTAAATGGAAAAAGCAGATAGTGAAGTTACACTGTCCAGTATGGAGCACCCATCCTTCCGCTAGGGTGGCAGCACTCTCTGCTGAGCAGAGCAGGGAGTCGGGTAGGCTGGGGATGTGCCCTTGATGGCACCAGTGCTGAGTACAGCACACGGGTTGCTTCACAGGTTTTACAGGTGATACTCCTGTTTACAGAGCCTGCTAAGGTGCCTGCCTTTGTTGCCACTGCACAAACGCTGTTGACTCATGCTCAACATGTGATCCAGATTCTTTTCTGAGAAACTTGCCTTGCTATTTCTTCTCCATCCTGTCTCTCTGCAGAAGATTAATCCCACCTCAGTCTAGATCCTTGCTCTTGTCCTTATTGAATTGAACCCTATGTTTTTTCCAGACCATTTCTCAGGCCATATAAACCACTAATTCATCTCACTGACAGAAGACATCAGTTGCTGGTCCTTTCATAATTTTGAGTGTCATTTAAAAAGCCCTGCACGGATGTCTGCAGTTGTCATTTAACTGAGAATGTCTGGCTGTTACCTTCTATGATTAAATATCATAGTGGCCCAATTTTCACTGCATTTTAATTTTAAAAAGAGAGATTAAGAAAATAACCTGGAAAACACATTATTAGCCTAAGTGAGTGCTGCAGCATATGGAAGTTAGAACTGTCCTTGAAAAAAGCCAGTATGGAATAAGTCAAACTGGAAGCTACAGTGATTTAAATCCATTACACTGAATGCAGAATTAGGACCTCAGTGCGCAGAAATACTAACCCACGCACCTGAGGTTGCTCTTGCACTGTGTGAAGTTACATGCAAACAAAGCTCATTCCACTCACTAAGTGAATGGCAACTAAACATTTCTTCTGTAGTGTGAGGCTTCCTTTAAGGCTTCTGTATATTTTAAATTTCCAAAGCTCCTAAAACTTCATTTTCCTCCCTCCCTGTATGGCTGAGGACAGCATTGCTCCAGACAGGAAAACTGAAATTTTCAGTGATTCTTTTCCCAATATACCTTGAAGTTTTATTCACCCAGAGGGACTTCCCTACTTCGCTCAACTAAAATATAATGGCATGTAACAAATTATGTTCTCAAAGGACATCCCATTTTTGTTTCATTAGTGCAATGAAACATTCACTCAATTTTAAAGGAGTTGTCTTGATCTTAGTTGTGATTTATACCAGAATCTGTCCATGTATTCTGTGCAGTATATATAATAAAACACCTAACTAGTTAAACTCGTCTCAGTGGGTTCTGCTGCAAGAAATAAAATACTTTCCCATAAAATCCCACACAATGTTCACAGCACAGCTCTGTAGCACGTGCTGCGGTAAAACTCAGGAGCATTTAAAAATGGATTTTTTAAGAATTATTATTATTATTATTAAAGGATTTAAATAATTAATTCTTGTCATTATGCACTCACTGCTTTTTCTCCTCAATGTCCTCCCCAGTTAGCAGGCCCAAGTTTCTTTTTTCCAGCATCGCTAAATGTGTGGTTGTGCATGTTTAACCAACGCGATCATATGTGATCAACATTCTTAATGCCTCTCTCTTTCTCTTTCCCCCCAACCCCTCCAGTAACTGAGATGCAACAGAGAAACAATTTTTACAGGACCTGGTAAAGAAGGCCGAATTTTCAGTTCTGATGCAGAAAATCAGCTTTGGGTTTGTTTCTGAACTGAAGCACAGAGCATCTTGTCACCTGTCCCCTTCTCTAAAAATATATAGCAAAATCCGCCCTCGTTTCTGCTCATTAGATCAATGGTGTGGGAGAGTACATAGTGCAGATATGGCTGCTTATCAGTGTATCAGTAGCTTCTATAAAACCAACAAATAAAGAAATACTTCATGCTTTTAAAATCGCAGCATTGACAGTATTGACATTATTATCTTCATGACAGTAGATTGATTGGTATTCAAGCAGAAAAGCATTAATCAGGGAATTTTCAGAGGGTTCTGGTTCAGTCCATTTCTACAGAGGCATTCTAGCTGTATATTACCTTAATTTGCTTTTAAAACCAAAATGAAATGCAACTGCGCAGCACAGTTATAGCACTGACATATCCCTGTGCATAATGTGAATGTTACAGCTTGCATACTTTTCCTTTCTCTTGATCAAAGCTGTTCAAATAGCTTAATCCATGGGAAAAAAAAATATACAGAGAGCTTCTTTATTAATCTCTTCTGGCCAGATTATTGTTATTCTTTTGCATTATGGCCTTGAAGATGTATTACTGATAGGGAGGTAAAGCCAACTGCAGCACAGCATGACTCTACTGAATGGCTGCTGCATGAAAGTGGAAGTACTTATTTCCAAGACATTTCTGTGATGCTCCCTACTGTTAAAATGTTATCTGACTTAAAAAGATTTTCAGTTCAATTGTAAGCAATAAGTAAACTCAGGCAGTACTGTACTGTATACTGAAGAGTTTCACTAGCTGGTCAAACAGGCATTATTCCAAGAAACTAATGTTGTATAGGACTGCTTCCTGGTGGCTGAGACCTCTGATTGGCAAAAGACTGGACTTTTCAGTCAGCAAGCTAGTTACCCATGGATGTGGCTCAAGGCTGACACACAGATTGACTGGTTCACACTAATTTACTTCACACAGATTCCATTTATCTCCTAGAAGATCCCCTGGCAGCAGCTTATAATGGCATATCCTAGGATGCCTGCCTGCATGAGTTTTTAAAGCGGCAGAGCTTGATGAATCTAAATCCAGAAAACAGTTCACAGATTGAGGACTAGGTGCAATCAAAAAACATCAAGTAGCACAGCTGGGACTTGCTAGCTTGCTTGACTGGTTTGAGCAGCTGAGCATTAACTACGCTTGCTTTCCTGCTGGCAGCCCTGTGTCACTAGGACAAATCGGAGCACTACCTAACAGAAAAGAAAAAAGAAGAAAGGAAAGAAAAGAAAAAAGAAAAGGGGAGAAAAGAGGAAAGGAAAGGAAAGGAAAGGAAAGGAAAGGAAAGGAAAGGAAAGGAAAGGAAAGGAAAGGAAAGGAAAGGAAAGGAAAGGAAAGGAAAGGAAAGGAAAGGAAAGGAAAGGAAAGGAAAGGAAAGGAAAGGAAAGGAAAGGAAAGGAAAGGAAAGGAAAGGAAAGGAAAGGAAAGGAAAGGAAAGGAAAGGAAAGGAAAGGAAAGGAAAGGAAAGGAAAGGAAAAGGAAAGGAAAAAAAAAGGAAAAGGGAAAAAAAGGAAAAAAAAAAGGGAAAAAAGGGAAAAAAGGGAAAAAAAGGGAAAAGGGAAAAGATGTTGAGCAGTACAGATTATCACATTGCATGGATACTATTAATAGATGCAAGAAAACCTCATTAGAACATTTAATCTTTATTCAACTGCAGGATTATCAAACTAAATAATTCTCTGGGTAGCAAGTTTTGAGGCTAAGAGTCTAGAAAATGCCTTTTGGTCACGCTAACAGTTCCTACGAAAAAGACCTGAATAAAATTAAAGCAATTTCTTTCCTGTTGACTATAAACCTATAGGCAACCTAGTAATACATGTACAATGAAAAATAGCTACAAAGGTACTGGATTTCATGTTATAAAAAGGCAAGGTAGAGGTCAATGCAATCCCTCGCCTCCATAGAGAACAGCAGACTTCAGCAGGAGCAAGCTTATAACCTGTATTTTTAAAAGGACTGAAAATACAGGCTTACACTACAGCTCCTCAACCTCAGATAGACAGAGACTATTCTTTAAAGTCCTTCTCAGAAAGGAATCAAAAATTAATATTATTAGACAATAACATTTGACAGCAAATGCATTGTGAGAGATCCAAAGCACATTTAGTACTTAGGAGGTTAAAGACTCAGCTGTAGTGCTAGTTGATGAAAAAGTAGGATTAAGGCTTTAGTATGAGTCTTGACATGATCATGTTGTCTGCCTGCTGTCTTAAGCTTCGAAAAACAGCTGGGATCATCTTCTTATAAGCTCCAACTCAAAGATGTTTAAGCAGTTCCAAATCCAATTAAAGAGAGGTAAATATAAGGAAGGGCCCTACTGAGCCCAATCATCTTATTTTTTTAATGAAACCCAGCATAATTGCAGGTTACACAACTCCTTAATCTCACTTTAAACCTAACAGACTGCTGCCTTACAGTGCACATGGCAAGCCCAGTTAACCCAAGCATTCTGTGTTGGTGTGCTTAATTTCTGATCATTATCCTTTATTATCTTACTTGTAATCCTAAAAGCCTATGATTGTGTCCAGATATTTGGCAAGGATTGTACCTGGATATACAGGGATTCCGCTTGTAAGAGTAATGGATTAATTGGATAGTACTGTATGACTAGTAGATAGTTTGCAGTGAAACTGCCGTGCAGTCCTTACTTTGTGAAGTCCACTTCCTTCTTCTTCTGTCCCTGTCCTTTAAACAAATTGCCTTTTTGAACATTAGCAGTGCTGAGGTAGTAAACTATCTATTCTCACCACTAACGTGGCAGTACTACGGAAATAACACTGCCCTACAGTGTATGCTAACTGAAATCCTCTTCACAAAAGTTAACAGAAAATAAGGAAATCCTTTTCTTTTTTTCAGAGGGATCTGCATCTTCAATATAAAACTGCCTATCTCACATGCATGACCCAATCATAGTATTATTACTTAAAGGCTTAGAGAATTAGGCCACTTATTTTCTATGCAGTGAAGAGATTTTTGAGGTGTGCATATGTGATCAGATTGTGTCAAGGTATGTATACTTTAATGCTTACAGCTAATACCATGAAAGCAAAAATCCACATATGTAATCCTTCTACTTTGTCCTATAAATATGCACAAGGACATTCTCCAAGGATGTAAAAGCAAAATCTCATCAGGGACTACTTCAAATACAGGCTCCTCATGTCTGTAAGAGCAAGAAGGAAATTTAAATGATCACGAGTGAACTGTTTGCAGTAGCTGTGTTACATTATGCATGATTCCTGGCTGCAGAGGATTTAATTAATGATTTCTAGTTACATGGTTAGATCTGCAGTGAACTCATGTTTGGGGAAGCAAACCAGCATCTGATGTATTTATATAATTTTGTGTTTTTTCCCAAACACCATCTACTAGGAGTTGCTGTCCTTTTTTTGTGTAGGTGGAAATCTATTTTGTATATACTGACAATGATTCTGGGCTGTGCTACAGGAGCATGGATCTAGATTAACATTAAGGCAGCTACTCTCCTCATGCAGTTGAAAACAAAATCTGGTCTTTGCTATTCCGTGAATTAATAAGCACTATTTGTTGATATGTGTAAGTATCAGGAAGGTGCATTGTTGAACTGATGAATGATACATAATTATATTGCTAATGAATGTTGACCATTTGTTTCAATTACCATAAAACAGACACAGGTTTAAGAAACAGACTCTCCCCTTTAAGCTCCAAAGGATATGTCTCCAGAAAATGAAGGTAGCATTCCCTCAAATAAGAAGATAAACAGAGAGCTGTGAGGTACTTAACAGATAAAAGATGATCCCTGTTTAATACTGCACCTCCACTTTGTACGCTGAACCTTATTCTTCAGGCCATCAGCAAGATGTATCTGTAAGTGAACAAAACAGCCTGGACCCTCCACTTTGAGACAGGTAATAAACAGGTAAGACAGACACTACAGGGATTTCCAAGAAGACAGGCATCTAAGGAGATGACTGACAAGTGTCCCTGTGGTTCAGAGGCCATTTGAAACCACACGTGTGAGGAACGAAAAAGAATGGTTCAGAAAATGCAGATGATGTGCTGTTGATAGGTAAAACATGGTACAAGACCACGTTCTTACTGGAGTTAAGCATCATGGGGGAGATGAAGAGCAAAGGAGAAACACAAGTGTGAGCTCCTACACGCTTTCTTTGCTGCATTCAAGTGCTACATGAGGGTGTGAGGCAGAAACTAGCTGGAGAAGCAGCAGGATTTTTTAAATGTTAAATTCTTTGCACTTTGCTTAAATATGGTTGGTAACAGGAACTCACTGCTCAGTGCTGCCCAACTTAAAAGGCTGCAGTTTTGGTACTGCCCCGCTTTGACCACAATACTTGATTCTTCAGTGGTACGAGGTTTCTTTCTCTTATACTAAAAGTTAATACTTTCATATTATCACTTTGCTGTAAGAACTGGGACATTCAGAAACGAAACATGAAGGGTACCATAAGATTTGCCATAAAATTACGAAGATTGGTGAAACAACATTACATTCACTGGCTGTATTATTGTGGTAGCCAAGTCACTGGTTAGAATTTGATATTTTGTTGATGTAAGAGCATTAGTTTCTTGTTAATTCTGAAAGCAAAAATTTCTATTGCTCTTTGCAATATACCTAGTCAAAAATATCTGGAATACCTTTATTTAGGTATTCTGAAAACTACCTCTCTCAGAGCGTTGTTTATTTGTGCACATTTAGATTTCAATTCACACATAGAAAAGTTAGGTATACACTGGCTATCTGGAAATGATCTGGTCCTCAACAAGAAATTCCATATGGAAGTGTCCCTCCCACATGTCTCCTGTAGGTACTTCAAATTGTATTGCTAGTATTCTTCTTTTTTACTGGTTGATTTGCTTATGTTCCTACATGCTTTCAACTATCAGCTTGTCTGCACAATCAGAGGTGAATCTAGGGACAGTTGTATATATCCCTTTATATATGGAAGGATAAAGACAAATTTAGTGTTTCAGGAAACAAAACTGCCACTTCAGGAGATCACTAAAGGTTGAACTCCAGCCTGCAAGATGAGTGAAGTGGAAATGCCAAAAAGGCTCCTGCACAAAAAAGGTAAAAACGTGCAGCAGGACCTTGACTGCAGTTTCAAAAGCACAGTGCAACGGCTCCAGCATAATTAACAGAGAACACAGCATTCTTGTAAAATAAATCACAGAATGCTCACGCCCTGCTCAGGGCACTCAGTTCATCTCTGTGTTAACCAGGTGCACTTTTAAACAAAGCAATAGAGCTGCTCTTGATTTACCACAACCTGAGTTTGGCCAAGGCGATTGAGATGAAGCAAGCAGTATAGAAATGATAATGGATGTGTAAAAATTACTAGAACAGATGATGTACACTAAAATGACTTTCTGTAACTAGGCTCAAAACAGCAGGAGACAAATTCACTTCTACCAGAATATAACTGGCACTCTGGAATCTGCCTAAGCTTTTCCAAAATAACCCAATAAACTCTCAGCTCCAAAATAATGCCTCAACCTTACTAGTCCAATGATTTGACACTACACAGCTGTAGCACAGCAGCATACGCAATTTCAATAATTAAATGCACAAAGCCACCAAAGCTCATAGGCACCCAAGTTTTTGCACATCCCTTATCACAGTCAAATGACAAATGCAGGTGAGCTTCTAGCCATAAACTGCTCCATGGCTGATGCTTTTTCCAGAGGGGAATAACCTGCCTCTGCCACTTTACATCTTTACAGAACTGCAAGAATTCTTGGGGCAGTATATGAAAGAATATCTACAATGCGTGTGGCCTATTAGACATCAAGTGTATGCAAACGAATCTGCTGATTCTGTAAGGCATTTACTACCTAGAGTTTGTTAATTAATTTAGAAACATTCTTTGTTCCTAGGAAAACCTGAAAGGCTAAAGAACAGATTAAAATTACTATACCAATGTGAAGAGTTAAACTCAAGTTTAGAAAATTCAGATCACAGCAGTCTATTACCATACTGTATTGTTATAAAACACATTTACTATATCTGACACTTTTATAGTTGCATTCAGAGCTGCCACTTCAGGCTTCATTCCAAGGGAATCACTCAGTCATTCAGAAAGTGAAAATGTGGTTTAGAAGAACCAACCACTTGTTTTGTTTTAGTTCATAAAGACAGCTATTGAGTGCAAATGAATAGTCAGGGCTCACTTTCCTTGTTGTTGGATTTTATACTCTTACAATGCCACCCACTGAAGAGCAGATTTTTTTTTTAAATCAGTGTCCTCAAACTGCACATTCCTTTGGATGTATATTCATTTTCTTCTCACTTAAGTTTCATGTAACACAAAATAGATCATCCTTTTTCTTTGTTCATTTAATTCTAGCAGTTAACCCTACTTAATGACAGGAATACTGATAGGAATACCTGTAAAGAGATGTCAAACTCTAAGCAGCTAAATGTTTGTTAGAAGTGAAAGACAAAACTTTTTTCACTCATCTACTTTGTATTGTTTTCTATACATTTTTCTTCTCATTTAATTCCACAAATTGTTTTTGGCTTCTAACTAGCAGTCTTGGTTTCTTTCATCTACAGCAATAGCATGCCATTTTCCACATTTCCAACCTAAATTTTAGAATCTTTGAAATCCTTTTATGTACTCTGAAATGTATCCCTGATCTCATCTGTATACACACCTTCTGCTAAGTATCTTTCATAGACATGCAATATTCATGATATGTGGAATGAGAATGATAAATGCCTTTTTTCACTTCATAAAGGACACTGGGATACGTGCTATGGTATTTTGCAAGTGTTAACATGGAAGGTGTTTCTCAAACTGTCACATACAGTGACTATTTATTTACTGCGATTGTAACAGAATTTGTGTAATAACAAAGGCTGGAATAGGACCTGGGGTGACCTCACATGTAACAATAGCCAGAGACATCCCTAAAACATTCAGAAAGAATACAGAGAAATCTCAACACAGCTCATCTATGCTAGAAATAGGTTACTTCTTTGGGAGCATAGTGTGTGCTTAAAAGCAAACAAAATTACAGAATGCCTGCAAGATACAGGTATTACTTATGTATATGAGAAACTCTGTACATCAAACTCTGCACAGGGCTAAGTACTACACTGTAATGTTAGCATTTCACTAACATCTGACAGCTTTGTTTAATTTTCAATTTAAAACAAACCAAACCAAATTCCCCCCAAATATGTGTGATCAAGACAGCTATAAAGAGTACAAGACTCTTAAAGCTAAGAAATTTGTTAAAAGGACCATCACACTGTTATAACTCTCCCCACAATAACTGGAACTCCAAGCTTACCACACTCTGAAGAAAACATCTCATTCCTACCAAACATTACGTACACCTTGACATCTTACCAGCACACCATTATTTCTCTCTGCTAGTGGAAATATCAAAAGAGAATAGCTGATAACCTAGCTGAATACTGAATTATGACAGAGCGGCATGTACAAAGAAAACTGACTACAGGAATTTCAAACACTAAATATAAAGTATTCACAACAATTTGAGTATCTGTGAATAGAGATGTCCTTTTTTTTGCATAACTTTCATTTCATGGCTGCTTGTTTAAAGTACTGCTCTTATTTATACATATATGGTTGGTTATACTTCAGATATGTATACATTCTGCTACTTAAAGAATATGTATTTTACAGCAATATTTAACATGCCATAAATTCAGTACAGTATTACTAGAAGAAAGCCATTTCTATGAAAGCTGTATATTCACAGTGTATCGTTGAAGTATATATTGCATTAATACTTCACTGTGCTTATAAATGTTAATATAGGTTATTTGTTTATTACTACGTCAAGGTTATTCATCATATGCAGTGTCAGAAAGCACAAGCTGACATCTCATATTGTCTGCTTCAAGGGCAAGACCAATGTGACCTTTGGCTCCTTCTTTTAAAAAGGATGAAATCATTCCAGAGGAATAATGCTGCACTGCACAGCTCCCTTTAAGAATCAGGCTGGCATTTATGGTTCCCTATTTCCCATACTGTAGTATGACTTGTTAAGAGCTGATGGCTAATTTTCTTTTCAAAGTTTAGTGTTGTAAAATTCCAAAAATATTTTTCTTACTGTCATTCATGCTTTCTATTTATTGATATAGAATGAAAGTACCAAAGCATCAGTTCTTTGTTAATTTTGCCAGGGTCTTCTTGATTCTCTCTGGGACTGAAATCATGCTGCCAAGTGATTCCCTAGATCAACATTGCGTTTGTAATCAGAAAATATTTAAACAAATATTCTACACTCAGGGATTATTTTTTCATTCCAGAATCTGTTACAATCTCCAAGAAAACAGTCTTCATGTTTATTGGCTTTTCTTGCTTTACAGTTCTTCTAAGTTCTCCAATATTCAGCTGGTATATGTGTGCAGGTAAAGGGGGAAATGTATTTCAGTTACTGCTGAAAACACGTTGGATATGTATATTGCACAAACAGTGAAAAGGAATCTATTGGTAAAAATGGGAGGTCATCTGTTAACTATGGAGCTCTGCCTTTAGCTGCCTCAGTACCGCAACAATGGTAGATGCACAATTTGAAGCACGAATTAGACGTGAAGCTACATGTGCTATTTCAGAAGGATGATAAAGTACACATGGTCTTGAAGCATACATGCATTTGCACAGGGAACTCTTCGAACTTCATCAACCCCAAAGTGAGTACATTTTTAGAGAGAGAGGGATGAGATTCACATGAATTGGTAATTATATTATCTGCGCATGATACTGATTTCACTATAAAATTCAACCAAGGAGAATGCAGCATTCTTTGACCTAGCTGATAAAAGGTCAGAAAGCAATTTTGAATAATAAATGAGACCTGCCGACCTCATGACCCAAGTCTGGCAGGGTCAGCAGCAGCCCTCTCACCAGATGCTGATGGCAGATATACAGACACAGACAGCTCAACTAATGAGCTTCCTGGATAAGGGGTTTAGATCCAGTGACATTTAAGTGCTATGCAGCATATAAACTTGCAAATATGTATACTGTAAAAAGCTAAAGTGATATTTACAGTGAGATGTAATATGACATGCTCTGTAATCCGTACTGCAGAAATTATTTTACTACTTCTCCTAGGTGGTCTTCAACCACCAGATATAATACCTGACTAACATTTCTTTAAGATCTTTTCACATGTAAAGGGTTCCCAGTCAGCAGATGCACTTTGAAGAGATCTACTTTGACAGTGCATTTCTTTGGCACCTCATTTAGTACAAATCAACAAAAATTTAAGATAAGTTTAAATTTATTTCATTTAAATTCAACCTAATGTATTGCTTCCCCAGTGAGTAAAAGACAAGCCTAGAACATGCAAGGCCAAGAAGAATTTTCTCCTGATCACTTCAACAGCTCCATTCAGAAAGAGTTACAAACTAGATGGTTCATGAAGAACAGAGGGCAGTAAACTAGAATGCGTTCTCTCACTCACTGTTAGATTTCACTGTGAAAGTGGCCTAGGGTCACTACTGCATTCCAGACCTTGGAAATGCTAAGATTTGACTTCATCCTGGGTGCTGGGTCTGATCTCCACAACCTGCTCATTCCTCAAGTACGAATTTGCAGTAGTGTATCTACATGCTTATGCTCCGCGTGAATTAGCAACGTAAGGCCAAATTTCTAAATACCCTTATCGGAGATTTTTTGTGATGCAATTTGTAAAGAAAGAGAATTGCTTGGATTCTTCTGGGGCCTAAATACTACACCATGAATACAATTAGTTACACGAACTACAAAAGCTATAGTAGCTTTTCTATGTTTTTTTAAAGTCACCATAATTACTTTTAGAAAGGATGTCCTTTAGACACTGAAATCTTAAAGCTACATTAAAACACTATAGAAAAGTTATTGTGCTCTATTCAATTCTTTATTACTTTGCATAAGCTAATTTTAACTTACACAGCAACTGGTATTTAAGAAATCTGAAACTTTCAATATTTTGTGGGGCTGGAGAAAAGATGCTGCCCCATTTCATTGAAGGGGAATCTGGGGAATTAAATGTAACCAAGAAACATTTCCTTTAAGCTATTTAAAGCTTCTGCCTTTCAGTTTAACTGCATGCCTGCATGTTCTTGAATCATGAGAAAGGATAAAAAAAAGTAGCTGATTTGCTTTTGCCAAACCATATATAATTCCTTATACTCCTACAAGATTATTTTCTATTTATCTCCTCTTTAAATTAACCAGCTTTTAAAATTGTGCTTATATATAGCCCGTTAATTTTTCTTGTCTATCTTTAAGTTCTCCTCTATTTATGCCACATCTTTTCAGAGTCAACAGAAAAGAACATAACCTCCCCAAAAGGACTTGATATCAATGTACATGACTTCGTAATATTTGCAGTATCATTCACCTTCTTTTTATACCTTCACAGTGTATCAGCTCTTCTGAAAGCCACTGTACAACTTTTGACTGAAATGTTACCCCTGACATTTATAGATAGAATTTACCTCCATTGTGGTGACTGGCATACCACAAGGGAGAGAGCATCTGTATCCTTCTGATCCAGGGGCTGCCTGGAGCCATTTAGATCTTTTTAATCAGTGCTGATTAAGGCAAGTCAGATGACTACCCTCAAATTTATCACTGCCTCTAAACACCTTGTAGCAGCCAATACCTAGGGTAGCTAGCGCAAGGGATTGTCTTGAGCACACATCCTCCTCCCTCTGCACTTGTGAGGACTTTGCAAGGGGAATTACACACTGTCTCTACATAATCTATCCCAATTTTTCACTGACTCAAGTGTGTGCCCAGAATACAATTTTGGGACTTCAGTACTGTGTGTAGATACCAATTAAACTCATTGTTAGTGAACCCAGCTTCTAAATCTCAGTGTATTCATTTAGGGAACCAGCAATAGCAACCAGCTCCTGCACTACCAGCCTGCTTGCAATTGAAATAAAAATTGATTATAAATAGATTAGATTACAAAAGTTGCTCAAAAATCTGCTTGCAGCTTCGCTTCATGTATTTAAGGCAGCAGCATCATCTAAAGGGGAAAGAATTCCTTACTGCAGCCACTGCATCAGTAAAATATACTTAGTCTTGCTGCTTTGATTTGTCTTGCTGCTAGGTAATACATGTATTTTTGTGAGTCTGCTAGATTTCCTTAAAAAAAAACCATTACACTCACTCTGCTTTATGATCAACATGAGCTCTATAGTAGGTAACCAGTATCTAATATACAGTTGTGCTCCTAATTCAACCCCTATGCTGCTCCTCCCTCCCAAATAGTGCCTTGGTACTCCAAAGGCACATCTCTCTTCAAAAAGGAATATATCTGGGATATTTGGAAAATATCAGAAAAAAGAGGGAAAAAAAAGTGCTGAATTTTTTTATGGCTGCCCTATTTTATAGCTATGAGAGTACAAGTCATCTTAGAAATCAACAAAGAGTTGTTCACAACAGCTTCATGCCCATTTTCCCCTGACAAGACCCTGCAAGGCTGGGCACCATCACAAGCTGCTGCCTAGCAGACTAAATCATCTATTACATAAATCGGCTGGGTTTATGTTAATTGTTTACTGGTTAAACAATGTGAAGCAGAACAGTACAGTCTAGAATTAGATTTCCAGGTCTGAGATACATCTCTTAAGCAAGATCTGAAAATGCTTTAATTGGAGAGTGAGAGAGAGGAGGAGCTCAGGAGATTTGCTAATGGGAATGCCTATAAGCAGAAATTCTATTTTTCTTTGCTCAGCAAGAGCCAAAAATGCTTGCTGCGGAGTGGATCTCTCTGTGGGCTTACAAGGGTTGAAGCGTGGCAAGGAGAAGTCAGGAAGAAATAATTTTGTTAAAGAAAATCATCCCAGATAGGTCCAACACACAAAATTTATTAAACACATCTCCTAGGGGTGCTCCGATGTACCCTCTGCCCCTGTGCCACTGTGGTGACAACTAATGCATGGTGGGCTGCAGTTTTCCACCATTTCTCCTGTTTTTCATGCAGTACAACCGCTCCGTTCCATTTTAATTTTTGTTCCGCATGCTTATGCAGTGACACGGACAATGTTATTTCTTACTACACCCACCAGAGGATCTATTTTTAGTATTACCTCTGTGCCCTAAATGAGGAATGTGTAAATTAGCACCATCCGCAAAAATCAACATGCTTTCCAGAGTATACAATATTTATTCTTCTTGACCTGGAATAGAGCATTCCCCAAAGCAATTAACATACCCTCTGCTCTCTCTTCTCCTACTAAAATCACTACAGAGAAAAGTAGAAAACTAGTTTTCCATTTTGGTATGTTTTATATCTAGCTTTGGTCCAAATTGAAGTACTAGTTACCAGTTTTTAGCAAATTTTGCTTTATAGGAGCCACCCTGACACATCCCAGAACAGTTTCTGCTATCTGTGGCTTTCATTTGCTGTTAAGAAATCATTTCTTATGCCATTATTTCCCTGAAGAGATTTTTCTACTGTGATGCTAAATGCAAACTACAGTTTTGCAAGCTGCATAACTAATGACCTATGCATAAACTAGTTTTCTCAGTAGAACTTGCACGTTGTCACAGTGATAAACACACTGCAATCATTTATTTTTTTTTTATTACAAAGGAACAGCTCCTCTGCACATAAGCTCCAAGAAAACAACCCGAAACACAGCGCTTTAACTTACACGCCTCATTAGGGCTTCAATTTTCTACAACACATTTACATGCTATTTTGTCCGAAATCATCACCCCTTCTCAATCATTAAACTGCACTGAATTTCAGTCTTCTCTTTTGAATTTTGGAAGACTAAGTGCTAAAAATGCATGAGCTATGCAACTGCCTGTGGAGTTTGTGTCCAACTATGAAAACTCTTCCGCTTCCCCAGATTTTACATATTAGTCCCCATATCCAATTTTTAACTTTTACCAACCTTGAGGTCCTTTTTCTGTTGTATCAGGAGTGAAGTTCATTTGCAGACAGCTGCAATACGAGTTTCCTCACCCTGCCCTGCCATTGACCTACAACCTGATCTAAAAGAACCACCTTCTTTCAGAGTGAGAAGTTATTCATTTGCTGTAATAGCTCTATTTTGGGCCTCCTCAGCAAAAACAGACAATTGTGGCCGAACAGCATGAGGTTGTGTGATACCAGCTCTGTTTTATATATACCGAAAAAAACCCATGAAAATGTTTCACTTAAGACTGGCTCACAAATGAGAGGCAAAAAAACTTAGATTTAAAAATAGCCGTAATATATACTTTGCTATAGAAAAAGTATTAGAAATTTATACTTCTTGTTCATACAGGTTCACTTTTTTCTTCATACCATGCAGCTTTTTCACTAAGTAAAATCTAGTTTTCTAGCAGGCCATTGTATGCAGGGCAGCCTTCAAAAGTTACCACTGCCAGAGAATAAATGAAAAAAGGGAGAATCAGGGACTACAGAATAATAATTGGAAAGAAATAAAATGTTTCTGATGAAAACAATTAGTCACAAGCATTACAAGTTGAAATTCAGTTCAGTGTTAAAGAGACAGTTTAGAAGCACATGGTACATTTATCACAGCTCCACAGACAAGTTATTGAGCTGTCTGTGAAAAACAGAGCCAAACAGGAAAGCTTTCAGCAGAAAGCAGTGGTTGAGGTCCTTGATTGATAGAGTTAGATGATGCAAAGCTGTCTGATGGCCTTTCTGCAAAATAAAGTGAAGGAACTCAAGGTCTTTCATGACGATCTCTGACCACAGATGAACAGCTACTTTATTACAGCACAGATTGAGGTTGCACCTTAGTCCATATTCTGCCACTTTTGGATGCACACGGTTAACTTTACCAACAATCCACTGTGTTTAACATAAGTGTCTGCCATCTTTACAGGATTTAAAAAGGGACAGCAGACTGCAGCAGTTAAAAGCTTCGCCTCTCTTCTGTTTAACTGTGGTAACTGAAAAGAATATAATCAAGTTTTAACACAGGCTTCTTATTGCAATGATAGGGCTGATTATTCAGGAAGAAGCGCCTCATTTAAAAGGCAGAGAAAATCCCCGTTGTGAGTAACAGCCACAATCTACCTGCTGCTCCTCTTCCCTCAGAAATGAAATTATTTACATTTCCCAAAATGCGATCTCTTTCTAATGACTTAGGTGTGGTTGCATTCTTCACGGACACGACAGCACTGATTTCACAGAACACGTAATTGCAAAACCTGAGGATTATTGCACTGCATTTGCTTTTAGCAGAAATTGAATGCTTATCTCCGTGCTTGCGATATCTAGGAAACATTTCTTTTAAGCAAAAGAGCCAACACTGCCTGACCAATACCACGTGTTTACAGTTGCCTAAATAACCCTGCCTTGTGGAGCAACTACTAAATTCAGGTGGAAGCACCGACTGCTCTTTAGGTGAGGAACCTGGGATACTTTATTCAGAATTTTAAAGGTATTTAGCTGCCTGTGATTCACACTGGCTGAGGCTGCTCTGCTTTTCTAGTCTGAAAGTCCCAACTTAGAGCCAAATGCTATGACCTCAGTCACTTCCAGGCTTCTTGCATGTAGGGCACGGATTCTCGCACTCCAGCCCATCCATGTCACTATTCTCACATAAATGCTGTGGTCTCTGTTTGCTTCATATTAAGACTATTAAGATCAATGCATGGGCTTGAGCCCCATGTTATTCTCCAATATTAACACAAGTATAGGAAGCTAATAAGATTTTCTTTGCTGCTGAAGTACCCAAACTCTGTTTACAGGGATTCTGGCCCTCTCTCTCCCCACAAACTTTCCTCTGGATATCTCAATGCAGCCGTAGGTGCTGGTTTTAAATTCTACGGGGTACTTTCAAATTAAGATGACCACAATAGGTGGAAAAAAAGAGGAGAAAATATATGAGGACTACAACTGTTTATTCTGTAGACATTTCCACACTGACTGACATTCTGATCTGAATTATTCTAGTCTAGTGCATTTTATATTTGAAGGGCTTTCATTTATTCTTGCATTCATTTGTATACTTCAGTTTGTGTTACTCTTTCAGCTCTAGTGCTCCAGTGTGAGCACAAAGGTTTAAGGGGGAGCATCCTCTTACCAGAACGAGTTACAGTAAAGCCCAGTAAACATCTCTCCCCAGAAGGTGTCTCCAATAAGCAACTGAAGTGTCAGCAACTACAAAAAAGCACAGTTCTAACACGGACAAGTTCATGTGTTCAGGCAATGCTTAAAAGAGTTATTCAGCTTTCTAACCACTTCTGTTCTGCAGTTAAGTGATGAGCCTTACTAATACCAACACACTTCCTTACCACCTCTTTGCCAGCCTTGTTTTTAAAGTCAGTGTTGATCACTGCTCCCCAGACTCTCTTCCTCAGAATAGCTTTTTCTTTTCATTACCTTAGCTTAATATTTGCTTTAGAGGCTGCTGCCTAAATTGTCTCTGGTTATGAAATTCAGTGTCACAGCTATAAAAGGACTGACAAGAGAAACCTGCCTTGAAATTCTGACTTTGGAGTGGCTAGTTTACAAATGCTTTTTAAACTATTTCTACAAGCACTTCTCACCAAATGCACATTTAAAATGTGAAAAATGTATTTATTTTGGTGTTAGGCCACAGTCACCTGACAGTAATAATGAAACCATGAAACCAGTAACTGATCAAGTAAAGCAATGAAATTGAGACTAAAAAAAATCCCCAATCTCAATGAATCAATGAAATTAAAATAAAAAAAAACCCCACAACAAACCAAAAACCAGCAAAATAACTGCCAGTATTTAGTGTTCAAAATAGAGAGTCTGGTACTTTAAGAAAACATTCCATAATTCTATGGGTTATTTAATGAAAGTACATTCATTAATTCATTAATGCAAGTAGCCAACACTTTTATTTAGAAAAGGAGCACACAAAAACATGTTCATTAATGACAGGCTGTATGAGCATTGTACAGAGTTTGCATTCACAGAACTACCTAGCTCCTTTTCCATGGCTGATGCCATGTATATACTTTGGCCTATGTACTCAGCTTTCAACAACAAAGAACTGCCCTTTTTTAAAATAACAAACATCAGTAGTAGTTTTAAATTACAACATTATAAACACCTCATGATATTATTTGGTTGGATTTATTCTGACTGATGGCATACATGGTGCAGGTCTTGCAGGATTTTTACGCAAAATGAGATTCAGAATACCAACTAGGTTTTTCTTCCTGTAGCATATACTCCTCACCACAGTACAACCTGATAAAAAGGAAGATGCTCTCTATTGCCTAGGTTAGATATTGGTCCAATGGAGTTGGGGAAAATTGAAAATAACATTATCAGTAGAGAAAGACATTGGGAAATAAAAGAGATTTCTGTATTAATCTTTAAATTGATGCTGTGTGTTTCTAACCACAGAATTTTAAAACAAACTTTAAAGCATTTAAAACTATTTCAAAGTGGCATTTCTCTCTGGTTAATATTGCGAACACTGTCTTCCCATACTGAAGGCTTAACTGTGAAGGATTGCAATATTACACTTTTCTGTTGCATAAATTCAATCTTGTAATAAAACCCCTTTAAAAACAAAACACCATTTGTGGTTCATATAAATAAAGGTGTTTTAAAAACCTGTATTGACTTTTCCATGTTATTAAGCTCTTTAGACGAATCCAGTTGTTAAATGGTTGTTCTAGTAACTGGCCTGTCATCTGGAAATGTTCTTAGATTGTTTTTTTGACACAATGTCCCTGCAGAAAGTTGGGCAGTGTGACATAAAGAGCACAGGTTTGCCTATCACGCTGATTACTTGATGTAATAGTAAGCAAGCTTAAGTGAACTGTGTGTCTTCAATCTTTCCAATCACTTAGGGATGGGCACCAGAGGATACCATCCATCATCCATGGCCTGAAACATATGGTGCATCAGCAATCTTAGGCTGACCTAAATGATAGTAAAAGCTGCTATGCTGTTCACAATAAGAAATTGTTGTCCACTGAATTACAGGTTTGTGATTAGATTGCTAACATGGCCAACTTGATGTATAAGTGAAGTGTCCAGGAAAGATATTCCCTAGGATCCTTTGAAGATTAATTTATACCCTTGAAATGTGCACCAATCACAAAATGAAAAAATATGTCAAGATATTTTTCTTGTGAACAAAAAAAGCTCTGCAGTGGTAACAGCTATTAATTTATTTTTGGCAGTTTTAGCCAACAGAATTCAATAAACAAGGCCCTTAAAGGTTTTGGGTTTTTTTTTTGTGTTGCTTTGTTGCAAGGCTTTTACTGCTTAACTCCTAAATGCACTGAGCATGACAACAATATCTTTTATAAAAGGGACAGCTCGTCCTCAGATTCTACTCTAAAATCTCACGTACAATTACAAGTATCACACAAAGACGGCTGGAAAAATACTGAAATTTCTTAAAGCTGCATTATTACGTTCCTATGTAGTTGTTCTATAATACAATATTAAGTATTTTTAAGATAGATAGAAACTATATTGTAATATATCTGACCACTAATCACCAAATTATCAGTCTTTCTTCTCCATAAAGTAGATTATGCTTCTCATGTTATTCATTTACCAATTTAGGAAAAAATGCATCCAAATCACACAGTTAAGGTTCAAATTGCAATTACTAACTTACCTGGGACTTGGGGACAGGGGGCAGTGAGGGAAGCGGGTGGTTATTACTCCTGTGTAGCCCTACCCCTCAAATCCTCTTTAGGTAATAGAACACAAATGGTGAAAGGCACATTTTAAAAGGCATGGTCAGAAAGTGAAAAAGAACACTGCCTTGTATCTTTGATCTGTATTATCACATAGCTAAAAAAACTAGGATAAGTTTCTCCCGACCATTCGAGACCATTCACAAAAACCTGTTTAGTCCAGGCTGAAGGAAATTATTCTCTTATAAGCCATGGAACTTTAGAGAAATAGTTTTGCAATTATGGCTGCTATGTACAATTATCACAAGAAGACTGGAAACAATGGTTCTCTCTGTCCTGTCCATCAGTCTGCCCCTTTTTGTGAGATACTTTGCTGTCCCCATACGTGTGAGATAGATCTGCTCGCTATGTCTGTTAGACTTTCTACTGATGCTTTTGCTTTATTTCTACCATGCTTATGACTGTTTTAAGTTCTTAACCACATACAGGTCCTATTTTACAACATTCCTAACCATGCACTAAAACATTAAATTTTATTACAGAAAAGCATGGGTTTACACTCATGGTCTTTTCTTACTATTCCTTAATATAGTCCATTGCCAGCAGTGTAATTCATATAATATACCATATATCATACCTTGACATTGATGACAATGGTCACTAGTGAAAGGGGTTCCTTTTCCAAAATGCATATACTAATTAAATAATGAATTCTTCCCTGTAGATTGAGGATGGCTTTAATCTGCTAAGATTATCTGGGACACACCTATTTGAAAGATCTTCCTAATTTATGTCAAAAAAGTACTCTTCCCTGAAAACACAAATTAAAACCAGTGCCTGCTTAACTTACATAACAATAAAAAAAATTAGATTGTCCCTTCAGTCAAGACAAAGATATATGTTCACTCTCAGCATTAAACTCTCCAGTCTCAGGAGATGCAAAACCCTGACAGCATTCCACTTCCCAAAAGAAACAGATAATTTAGCAACAGAACATTACCAGAACATAAAATTGAACAGGTGTGCTTTACTTCTGTCAGGTATATTTTGGTTTTTTTCATTTTAAATTCACTTCTGAAGCTTAAGGAAAAAGAGAAAAGAAAAAAGCCATCCAAACCCTATCCTTATAAAAGTGTAATAAAGAAGAAAAGAATACACAGAGCAGCTATTAATTATTCTACAGAAAGTACCTCCTGGATTCAGGACCCTACTTCACCCTCTTCACTAGGCTATCTGAGCATCTTCTGGTAGTGCAGCAGGTGATGTGACTACCATCCATCATATGAGAACAACTCAGGCACCTGGTCTTTAGGGAATTCGAGATAGGTATCTTAAGCGTGATAAGAGTTGAATTTTTCCAATAGTAGGGAAAGAAAAAGAAAAATCTGCTGCTGATACATCTGAGGAAATTTATTCTCAAATTCAAAATGCACTGGAAAGGTTTCTGTAGTCACTAACATTTGAACTGTCATTTTTTTGTAACTACAATTGAAGAACTAACAAATAATGCTGAGGCAAGATAGGATACTCGGTGTATCTAACTTTGGGCCTTAAAGCATATGATGAAACAATAAATATGAACCCAGGACAAGAGGAGAAAATACTAAACAACATGAGTATTAAATTTCTGAATTTGGAAGTAATCTTGTGTTAATCTGTTCTATGTACCATCCAAATATGAAACGCTATTTCTATTAACCATGTTTATCCGCTTTGAAACAACACTGATCTCATCTTTCTACAAAAAGCAAAATAGCTTCTGGATTACAGAAGAGATGTGAAATACAAATGGATGTACTAAGACTTCTAAAAATGTGTGAAGATACAGAAGTGCATACAGAGAGGAACACATTCTCCATCCTGAAATGTAACAGTTCTGTTGATACACTTTCTACATAGTGATGGCTATTTCCGTACCTCCAACTGGTTCAACATTTTCCTCATAAGTTTCATAGGACAGAAAGGCTTCTTGAGTTATTTCCATTTTTTTTTGCTGAGACAGATGTCTTGGTCTCTTATTAGATGCTCTTCCGCACCGTTTGGTTGTGTTGCTCTGCTGAGTGTTAACTAGACTCAGCTTCTATACTAATAATAAAGACTTGTATAAAGTAATTCTACCTTTCAGGGTGATTTTCACAAAACATAATGGAAAAATTCCATCTTACTGAAAACTAGATTCCAACTTATTGAAAACTCTACTCGCAGTAGAGTTTGAAGTAGTTTCTCTCTTTCCATTGGCTTTTTTTTTTTTTTTAAACAAATAATATTAAAGAATTGAACTTGTGTTACTGCCAGATAATTTGGGATAGGGAACATTATAATGGGGGTCTCTCCTACAGGCCACCTGACCAGGAAACCAAGTAGACGAGGCCCTCTATAGAGACAGGTGTAGCCTCACCTTCACAAGCAGTGGTCCTCACGGGGGACTTCAACCACCCCAATATCTGCTCATGGGACAAGACACCAGGGCACAAGCAATCCAGAAGATTCCTGGAATGCAATGATGACAGCTTCCTTCTCGAAGCGGTAAGAGGAACCAATGAGGGTTGGTATCAACTAAACCATAAGGATTACAAATTATATACTATTAGCAAGTCTGAACACTGTGTTTGACTGAGAACAGCAACATAGGCAAGGAGACGTTCAGAATAAGGAAGCAAGATGTGACAGAGTGGCTCTTAAAAAAAACCCAACAAACAGTAAAAGACAGAGGAGACAAGACTTGTCCCCCCAAAAAACCTGGGGATATCACTTTCAGAGTATTTGCAGTTCAGTCACTTCTTACTTTGAAGCCCCAACTCAGAACCAGCTTTCACATATTTGACAGGGTTGTGTTATGATTTGCCTGTACCAAATGAACTTCTAAATAATAGAGACTAAAATGAACCAACAATAATTTTATGTCTGTATTAACAACCCCAAAAGTGTTTACTTTAAAAGATCTAAATGGGAGATATATTAGAGATTCTTCCCAGTCAGTAAACACTGAAAAAAGCACACAGAAAACCAAATTGTCCAAACTATCTTGCACATTTGAATTTAGAATACATGTCATCCTTACTACCTCCTTGACCTATCCTTCCTAATGTTTTGGAGGAGTCTGAGATGGCGCCTGTACAATTTGATTTTGTGTAAAAATACACACCAAATCTGATTTCTGCTACATTAAGGAGTTCACTGGTAAAATATATGGCGTTTGGAATGAAATAAACTGTAGTTCTAGAATGAGTCTTTAAGCTTACTTCCTTTAGTACTTGACCACTAATATTAAAGACTACTGGATCAGAATACAGTTTTAATTGGATATGTAGGACATGATACAGTGGTATAGTTAAGCTGCAGGTTAGATGGTGAAATACAACATTGATTTGTATTCTTTTACTGGAAATATTTGTAATCTGAAACTAGGATACAATACACTCATTTTTAATGCATATTCAGTGCAGAGGAAAGCTCCTGCTGTCACCAGCTTACACTCAAAGTCCATTCATCAAACAAATGCTGTTTCACTAACTAAAATGAGATTACAGATGAATTTAATTCTCATTAATGGTGATGAAATGTTGATTACACAATTATTTCTTACACTGCTTATTGCTAATGTGCACACACACACAAAATTGGCCTGCCAGACAATTCTTTTAGATCAGCCTGAAGTAAATCATGTGGAAGATGTAACATGTGGCGGAAGAGGGTTAAACTGGAAAAATGTGAGAGATGCCAGACAGGAGGAGATCTGAAGCCAAAAGTCAAGCCGGATGAAAAGTAACAACTGCAAGTAAGACTGTAGTGGTTTGTTCAGATGTTGCTCTAAAACCAAAGTCTGGACATACTTCAAAGCAAGGAGACTATGTGAGAAAAGGGACAGTATTGATCAGTTTCATTCTAAATACTACGTGCTTTAATCAGACATACAGTGAGGCTCAGAAGGACGTTTCAGATTAGACATTTTGGAGGATTCAGGTATGACAAGAATTCCCAAAGTATAAAGACTTCTTCCTGTCAACGTTCTCACTCATTTTAACCAAGAGCTTTGCCTACCTCATGACAATGGTGGCCTGATTCAGATTTCCGTTTACATGAACAGGACTCTGACCTAAGCAGATCAGCTCTCATTACATTTTGTAAACAGAGTTTTGATATAATGCAGAAATGTTCTCGAAAAGAATTTAGGGTGGGTGCATGCAAGTGTAATTTCATCACTATTAAGTAAAATCTACTAGTCCTGCTGCATGCACTTTTTGGCCAGTGCAAACATAAGCTGTGGAGACATACTGTAGATCTTCATATGCCAAACTGAAGATACTTAATCTCAATACCCTTGAAAAATTGAGCTAGTCTGAGAAGGCAGCAGGAAGTACTATTGGTTCCTCTAAAGCAATAAAATCTTTAGAACAGCCTGCATATGGTAAATCATCTTAATGTTACTTCAGATTTCTGCATATAAAACAAAAAAAACCCAAACCAAAACCAGTAAAATTTGTGAGTTTCACAAATAGGTTATAAAACTAAGAACAATCCTTCACTTGCTTTGCTTTAGGATATCTGTCATAACGAAAGATGTTTCTTATTGTCTCTGGTTTTATTCCAGACAACTGAATTGTCCTTTTCTTTCACATGATTTTAATGTGCTAAGAAAGGAGCATTTTCGGTTATGCTCTTTAAAACCCATGCTGCAGGGATACACGGATTCTTAACTGCTTATGCATTTAATGGTCTTTTTTCTCAATTTCAATAAAAAAAAAAAGCCATGCACACTGTCCAAATTCACTCATTTCCTAGTTCCTACTAATCTCAAGAACCTTTATCAACCAGAAATGGGATCAAATGCTGCTCTTGAGTTTTCTAGTCAGCAACCAGCTTCCTGCTTGTGATATCCTTTAGAGGACTGCTAGCCCTCTGTACGCACTCACATTGCCATGCTTTTACTATGATTTTTTCTTCTCCCTTTTCCTATTTTTTTTCTTACTATCCCATTCTCCTTCTTCTCTTCGGCCTTTTCTTCTTTTGTTTATCAGAAATCCTTCCATGAGTCATCTGGACACCTATTTCTGTATTTTGCTTGATTACTTGTTTCATGCTGGATACGGAACCCAGCCACAGCAAGGCAAGCAGTTTCAAAGACTGAATACATTATCTAAACGACAAGCCCCCCAAAACCTTGAAACTAACACAGTAATGGGTAATGTAAGGATATGAGAAGATGTGCACTTCTCTGTATGCACAACGTTAAGCCTGAAATTGATTCATCAGATGTTCAAGTTTTCTGGGCATGAAGTATTTCACCAGAATGGAAACAGTACAAGTTACATTAATATGGCCACAGTAACAAGGAATATCAATGCATTTTATGTCCCTAAAAGTTACTTCTCCAACAATCAGGCAACCAAGTACAAGCTGGCATTGCAATCTTGTGTAATCTTTGTGCTATCAATGGTCCAAGCAGACTAGAGCTCAGACAGGGCTGTCTTTTGGGTCTTTGTTTAAATACAGAGACAGAGTGTATATTTGGACTAATACGAAAAGGCAGTAGGTTGTAACAAAATGGCAGTATGAAGGAAAATACCAGAGACAGAACAACCCTTCTCCTTATCTGCACTTCCTTAACAAAACCTTAATACTTTGCAGACAGGCAAGAAGATTCATTTGCTATACAGAAAGACACAGCCAAAGAATGACTTCCTAAGAGCCGACATAAAGTTGTCTGCAATTGGACAGATTTCTGAAACCCAGACAATAGAAGTGTTTGAAACCCTCTGCTGCAGGTCACTACACTTCTCCAGTGAACAGAAGCTGTTATATCCCGCCTTTCATTGATTTACCATTACTGAATGGATTCCTCATTTTAACAAAACATATTATTATATTCTAGATAAGTCTTTGACAATTTTTTACACTAACCTATGGAATTCAATTGCCACCATTAATTTCACTCTGGTATTTATCAGGAGAAGCTTTTTTCAAGCAAGAACCAATTTATTTAATTGAATAGTTTAAAGAGCTCCAAAACCACATACAAAAGATGAGGTTATAGCTAATAGCTTTCAAATATACTTAAAAGCTTGAATCATTAGCAGTTGCTTAAACTGGGAATTTGTAAGTGCAAACCAGAATTTAATGCAAGCTAGTCTTGGTGGTGTGATTTTTCACATTTACATTTTTCACAAATACAAGAGGCAGCTAAAATAACATTCTGTATTTAGGAATAAAGCCTGTAATTTATGCTTTCCTTTCATTTTTTTTCAGCTTGGCATGCTGCAACATCACATATATCAGTCTCCCAATTTAATATCTAAGCATTAACACCTTTAACACATTTATCCTCAGCTGTCTTAAAAGGTAAATAAATCCAGTTCTTCACACCACACAAAAAACCAAAACTGATGCACACAATTCCGGAACAGCTTATATACTATAAAGGTATTTCAGATAAGAGTTTTTCGGTCCTATGCAGTAGAAGAAATAGGCATCCAAGGATGCTTCAGTGCAGTAGCTAAAATGAAATCACAGTCCTACAGACAACACACCTAGGTGTAAAGGAATCTCATTTCTAACTCTCACCCTTGCAAATATTTTGAGATTCCCATTAAAAGTGAAACAATTTCTGTAGACGACATAGCAGAATGCCCTGAACATAAGCAATGAATTACTGTTGAAGATACAGGTTCAGATCAACTACAGGAGGGACTACCCAACTTGTTTGTACCCGATCACTGGGCTGTTGAATAACAACAGTGGTATAGCCACCATTTTTCTCCGATCATAGAAGTTCTGCACACAGCTAGGTATAAACTACATATGTATATCATAAGATTAAGTACTACAAATGAAAAATGAATGAAGAATGCCAGTAAATTTAGTTTATGCATGTAAAAGCGGATAGATTAAGACTGTAAAATCACTGCCTCTGACTCACATGGCAGTGGAAAACAATACCATGCCGACAACCTGTTAAATGGTACCATTAACCAGAGATTATCAGTGTTCAGGAAGGAGGCAAAAAGGAATAAAGTGCAGTGTACTTTTTCAGAATGATGATGAATGTCAAAAAAATGAAGGAAAACCTCAGCTTCTTTGAAGAACTGAAGCAAAGCTTGCAGAAATCAATGGTAAGATTGCTATCAATATGTTTGGAAAAGGTCCAAAATTATTATCTCTGACATTAACATAAAGAAATTGCAACTGTTTGCATTTATATTTCCTTTTAGCAACACTGAAAGAATGTACTAGGAGAGAACACAGTTAACCCTTTCCCTGGCATGCTTTACGTTACATTTTAGATGATGTCTAAATACTATCACCCTTAATGATGAAGTAAGGATGCAGGAGCTCCCTAAAGAGTTAGGAGCTTTTAGAAAAAAATAACTACACAATATCCTATAAACTTTAAAAATAATAAAAACTGAAGGTCAAATCCTGGAAGTTCTGTTTGTCTTTTTAAAGAAAACTTCTACGGACTTCAGTGGAAATCTGTTGAGTTAAACTAGGTTTAAACATCTCCATATTAAATCTATTAATTGCAATTAAATAAAAATGCAATATATTGATGTTGGCAGCCAAGATTCAGATACCTTTACTTTGGGTCACAGTGCATGATCCCAGTCTTGAATTATGACTTAAAAACCTGAAACAATATTTGACCTTTACCTTGACATTGCACAAGAGGACACCTACTGTACAACCCATGCATACAGAGTATTTAATAAGATGATATACCTATCAGGTGAATGACTAAGACTAGACATAATTACTTGTCTTAGTAATTACACTGGTCATGGACTTACTCTTGGACAGGTTTTTAACAATTTCTGCATATCATTGCATGCCACTTTAGCTTTAACATATTAAAAACCAGTAAAAAGTTGTTCAATTCTGAATAAACCCATCAAGTTTTGCAGTGCATTTTAGAAAACCATGCAAACTAAACCAAAAATATTTGTGCTATTTACAGTGATAGATAATGCAGCCATGTAAAGCACAAATGGAAAAAGAAAGTTAATATGGTATTAAATACTCAATGTAACATCTCTTTCCCAGTCTTCCCATATGTTTTATGTCTATTCCAGAATACATTAAGTTGCTGAACAATGTAATGTCAAAAATCCACTGTTTTAGAGGTTGTATTTATGTAGTTCAGATCATGGGTATGAAAAAAAAGTCCTACCCAGTATAAATGTATATGAACACTGTGCTTATTCTAGCAGAGCAATTTTCTAGTTGTTTGTTGAATAACCCTCAAATAACAGGGTTAAGAACAAAATTACAGTAAAAATCTTTCACTATATATACAACCAGCCAAGTCCCCCTTTGTGGAAAGCTGAAGTAATTCCTCTGAATTCCTAACTTGTGTGATCCTTAATATGTAAAATTAAACAACTGACTAATAGATTCTTGTAGTCATTCCAGCACGCTTTACACCACAAAAATGGCTTTGGGTTTGTTTTGTTTGGGTTTTTTTGGTTTGAGGTTTTTTTTTAGGGTCTTTCTTTTTAGTTTTTCTTTTTTTTAACCTCATATAGAAGGTTTTGAAACAAACCCAAATACCTAAACGTATCCAGAGTTTGCAGATTATCTGCATTTGCAACTTCCAGGGAGTCCTATTTCTGTTGGAAGCCATATCAAAATACCACACTGAAAAACACCCTGAAAATTCAGAAAATCTGAAAACAAATCCAGCTGGGAATGTTTTACTTTTAATGCTTCTTGCTCGAAACCACATAAAAAGAACAGGATTCAAAGCAAATTCAGTGTAAGAAAAGTACAAACTCAGACATGACAATTATTCAGTTTTGCTATATTCCAACAGTTCAAATTATAGAGATATTGTTTTGTTTCATGGCCTGAAGCAAGTATCACTGCTCATTTTTAGTATTCCGGAACAAGCAGGTCAGTAACAAATTTTTATGACAGACACACTCAGTGAGATTATAAATCAGTTCCCCAAGAGAAGGCTCACTAATAAGACTGGATCTAAAATTTAGGTCACAATTTTAAGACTCAGGTAATGGGCTAAAAATAAAGAGTATAACTTTATAACAAATTCAGGTTTAATCTTTTTTTTACTAGCATCACTGTAAAGTTGCAAAGAGCAAGCTTCTTGTAAAGAGAAATTATTTAATTGTAAAATGCATTTGATATCTCCTTGCAGGGAGGTTATTTCTCAAAGAAAAAGAAAATATTCTGTATTACACTATGAAGTTATAAAAATTAAGCAATTAATTTTTAGTGTCATTCCAGTTGTTTTAGATACTTGCAAAACTTATTTTCAATACGATTTATTGATTCTATTTCAAACACACTGCTTCCTTTATTTGCAAATGCATTTACAGTACCAAAACTATCATACAATCAAAGAAACTTTACCTTTTCTTGTTTAATGTTCAGGGGTGATGAGAGAGCATGAAAGTCTTGTTGACAATCACATGAGAAAACTCATAGCCTGATAAAGGCAGAAATAGGCTATTTGGCTTTTCTTACACAGAAATATATTATGAACTCACTCTTAACTTGTTCTGTGTACTACAGAAAGTTCTTCTAAAAGAATACACCAATAAATCTTCCACCTACATGGCTAAGAAACATTTTTAATATATTGTAAATCACTCTACTCAGGCTCTGGCAATGTCTGCCACTCACCATTTCCATTCTCTACTATGGCCAATGGCTCTCTGCAGATCGCTGTTTTTCTTAAGGTATCCGTAGTTCTTTGAACTTCTGCCAGCAGTACTGCTTGCATTGCCTCAATAACCTGTCATAAATGCAAATTATATTGGATGACATCAGTATTTCAGTTATTTATCCGAGCATTTGGCAATTTTAAATAACCACTACAAAATTTTAAGACTCTTCCAATGAATGTCATTAGAAAGTCAACACTTTCAGACACCGATAATTATGTGTCTCTACATTCATACTGAGAAATAAACATTAACTGGATAGCAATAAATGGTGGAAGTTGTCAATCATGACTGCTTCCCACTAACTGAACATTCATTTTCTTTAATCTCAAAACTAGAATCAGTTGTCTACTGTCTCCTTCATTTCGAGAGGTCATGACAATACGCATTAGTAAAGCACATGGTGATAACTAAACTACCTTTTTTTCCCTCCCGTGTGTACAAAAATGCTTCATAAACTGAACAAGGACTTTGTATTTTTGGCTTTTTAAGGAGTTTGGTGGCTAGTCTCTATCTGAAAAGTTTAAATAATATTTTGTGATTATAAATAAAGTGGTAATCTTCTATTCCTCTAACTTGGATGTCATAATACTGTATTTTTTGTCTAATACAAAGGGAAACACCACTCCGCAAACTCCTCTTATCCAAAAGCAGTATCTGCTGAAATTATAAACAGCCTATAAACAGCACTTGCAATAGCTAATGTGCCACACGTGGGTGGTAAGGCTGTATGAAAGTGTGGAGACTGTATGAAAGAATTATTACTTTTCTTCACTTCAGCAGAGGAGCCCCAGCAGAACTGAGAAACCCTAAGACGCTTATAAAGCATATGAAGACCTTGTATAATGGATCCAAACTTCCACAATCCTGACTCAGTCTAGATTTCAGCATGGTGCAGAAAAGCAAGATGCAGATCTTCCCTTCATTTGGCATTTCCTTCAGGAAGGAAATACAGTTCCACCCCCCACCTCATTTTCAAGAACACCGAATTTCCTGAAAGACAGAAGTTTCCAGGACAGTGTACTCCACCTCACCTTAAACATTAGTTTAAATTGGATATGAAAATTTAACTAACTTCATAAACATTTTGTGTTTGTATGATATTTGTAAACAACCTATTAAAGTTATTTAAAGTTTAATATGAAGGGAAGTTGAAATGTAGACTCCCACAAACTGCCTGGCAGAGAGACTGTTTCATCTCACTAATCAAGAACAGTGAATTCGTTGGCTGTCCTCAATCACATTTCAAGCTGCCCTTGTAAATTCAAATCATTAAGCAGAATAAAGGCTGTAGGTGTCCTTTGTGACAAAATCCTTTATTGTAGACAAATACACCATAGTCAGGTCCACAGTGTAAAAGTTCATAGCAAGTAACCCAGTCCTATGTGTTTTGATGTAGCACAAACCTTCATCTTGTTATAATAGCATTTTATTTTTCCGGGGAAGCCAAAAGCAGTTTCCAATTCCACAAATCCATACATCCCTGACCTTGGGGGATTACAGATCCTGACTTTACAGCAGACTTTTACAATACATCTACAATAATTAAGAAAGAGAAGGAAACACTGACATGTTTTCACTGTCCTGGGAAAAGTTTTGACAAAGAAATGTCTTACAGAGGTACACGAAAGAATTGCACACATTATGTGTTTTGCATGGTGTTCTGATCTGCTAAGAACCTGCCACTAATTTGGATCAGATAATCATTACCTGAGCCAGTGCTGTGTATGCCAGCCAGGCAGCATTTGTAATGTCACTTCCTCTAACATGTTAAGACAAAATAAAAAGCTGTTGCAAATGGCACAACCTGACACTGTAGAGGCACCTGAAGGTCTCTGCATACTACTTGTCTATCACCTTGTTGAATCTGCATTTCCACAGTGCTCAGAGTGGTTTCACAAGTTTAGTTTTGTCCTCTCATTGCATCTTTCCCACGAATTCGCATACCTCATCTATTGTTATCACCAAGTTTACAAATCTCCAGAAGTGGTTCCTGTTTCTAACACAACAAATTACATAAGAAACATCCACCTTCCTGGATAGTTTCCACTATATCATCCTTCTGGATTACATATACATTACCTATCTTTTTGGTTACTAATATGTGTTCATTTTTCCCCATTATTATAACTACTGTTATAAATACTAGCTGCTTTTTAGTTGGGGTGGTTAAATATGACAACTTATGCTTCTCCTATGGCTGAGAAAGTATAAATAGCATGTATCCATCTATAAAAACAGCTATAAGAAGTGAAAGGTAATTGTTTGATTCCTCAGCAGCAATGCTAGAAAACAATTCAAGAAGACAAGTGAACAAAAGTTGAGGCAAACTGTACCCTTACATCTATAGTAAGTTATAGTGGCTTTCCTTTCTGCACTTTATCAATTACTAAGTATTACTCTTTGTAATGAGTGGGACTAAGGAGAAAAGTCAATAGACATCACTCCTGGCTATTACTCAGGCCATAACCTATACAGGTCTGAGCCTTGCAGAAACTGCCTCCCACATGCCTTCATAAGGCAGTCACACTGGGGAGCAAAAAAAATATAGATCAAAATATCAGACTTGTATTATCCAGTCTGCTTTCCTTTATTTCTGGATAGTAACTATCAGGAGAGTTGTCTAGACACTTATACTGTAGTCAGATGGCTTCAGGTAGACACAAATGCTGTAAAAATAAATGCATTCAGAGATTGCTAAGAGAAATTACCGTAAACAGGCATCAGTGAAGAAGGCACAAGCTTACCAGCATTGCTCTCAGGAATGGCCTTTACATTCAAAGAATACACCAGTTCACATGAAGGCCATTGTAATATATGTGAGATTCATCCCACCTTATTTTAGATAGTAATGGAAATTAAATAACTGAAAAACATACAGGTGCACTGCAGGAAATGACAGAAAGAAATGAGGAAGCCTGCGATGATCCACTCCTAAAATTTCAGCAGACACTCCACAATCTCTGTATTTTTCCACTGGTGAAAGAGGAAGGCTAAAGCATCTACATTCTTCATGCAGATGATGATGTGAGAGATCTAAATATGGCACCAACGGTTTTCCTGAGGCAATACTGTGCAAAGCTATCAATGTTCACACTTTCTGCAATAATATAGTATTATTAATAATAATATATTAATATATATATAAAATGAAATACCTATCACAGATATAGGTAAGTAACTGGCTATTTTAAATGCAGAGTAAGGACAACTCAGGGCAGAAATGCAACCACTGTTTTCTCTTATTAAATGTTCCAGGGCAAGGAATTTTTTGTATCTATCTGAAAGGATGAGCACACTGAAGTCACTTCTGGGCAGGGTGGGAGCGTGGCAACAAGCAGCTATATTTTATCTGAAAAAACAGCCACTCACATGAAGATGGCCTTTCTCTTCAAATCATTTGGGCAAAAAGCCCTAGAAAAGTATTTTTTAAATATATGCATCATTAGAATTTAAGAAAGAAAAGGATGGAAAGGAAAGAAAAGGTCCTCAGCCCTTCAGATCAAGAGACCCCAGATCAATCATTGGCAGCAGGGTTTTTGTTTTGCAGGTTTCTTCTTTGCACAGAATCTGTTACAGGACTGTAAGGAGATGAGGAATCAATAAATGGCAAGTCCTTTGGGTCATGTCTGAGAGTCAGTATCATCCACTGAAGACCACGATATAAGAAGTTTTTAAAAGCAGGGTATCTAGTGATGTTTTGGTAAACGTACATGAGTGCTTAATCAGGCTGCTCAGCATTAGTAAATTGACCATAAATCTGTGTATGTATAAAGAAAGCTTTTACAAAACCACCACACTATCAACAAAAACTAAAATTGTATATAAATCATTGGTTGCTGAATACCCACACTTACTGCCAACATCACAAATTATTATGGATGTTAAAACTCCTTGTGGCAGTTTGGCTGTAAAGGACCCAAAATCTGCACTACAAAGCAGGGTAACAACGCTTATTGCAACTACAAAGCTGTGTTTGAATAAGATTGAAATTTGAGAAGCATTGATAGACTATGGTTTGCAGTACTTGACAATTTCAGTGTCTTAAAGTCTTTTCAGAGGACAAAAGAGTAAGGCAGCTTGTTTCACGCTTTATCCTCCTGCACACTTCTGTGATAGAGACAATAGATCAGTTTATACATTATCATTGTGTAAACTGATCAGTCACTAAATTCATCAGCAAATCTAAATACATAGATCTCACATAATGAGCTACACTACAAATAGAAGCTTCATGGCTATATCCCTCTACCCTGTAAAGAGTTTCAGTGACTGACCAGGTCAGCGAGAGATTATATGGATTTCACATAACAATTGCAGCTATTGAAACTGAGGCCCTGTATTCAATTTTATTAAAAGGATTCAAAGAAGCTAAAAACCCCACACCTTATTCTAAGAGAAAAGGAGAGAGTTTGAGGGAAGAAGAATGATGAATAATGCTGAAATAACACAGAAGATGTGCAGGCAGTGGGAATATAATAAAACCTGATAAACTCAAGATAAAATGCAGAATTCAACTGAATGTGAATATTTGCAGAAACCATTTCTGTCTTTCTAATAGAGCAGGGGACTATTGCTGCAGTAACCCTGCACACCCCAGCTCTGGAAAATATTCTTTGCACTTGAACTGCAGGACAGAGTTGTATTCAATTTTAAAAGTAACATCATAAAGAAAAAAAAAACAACCTTGTAAGACATATATCCCTTTTCTGGAGTAAAATCCCCTCTGGTCATAGTAGGCTGTCTTGATTTTTATATTCCTGAACATTAACTCACTCAAGCAACCACAAAACTTTATTTAAATGCATATTTTCAAAATGAAAAATGGTCTCCAGATTTCCCTGTTCAGAGTAGTTCACAGTTACCTGTCAACTCTCAAGAAACAGTAATTTATCTCTCAAGACATCAGATTCTTCACTAACAATAGGCATAAGCTTCACCTGACCTGAGAACCCATAACTTACTTCTCTAAGTCAGTCTTGAAGACTGGTCTAATAAGTAAGGACTTGGGATTAATTACTTATCCCTTTAAGATGACATTTTCTGTTTCTTCTGTAATAATACATTGGTATATGACTCTGCCCTTATTTTGGCCTTTATTTTTCTGGAACATAAAATGGCATTTGTAATGTAAGTTACATCTGGTTGATAGAGAACAGGTAACTTACGGATTCCAAATACTAAATTACAGCCAACTACTTAAGGATTACATTGCAACAACTGACACAGACTATTTCTTACCTTTACAGACTGGTCACTCCAACAACAAATGAGTTTCAGCAATGAAACACTCCCAAAGTCCAGGGAATGATATCTACTTTTACCTGAAACATAGACTTTATGAACTCACAATACACAGAGAAGTACACAAATAGATATTTAACATTGGAATTTTCTCACTTCAGCAACATACCTGAAAAGATCTGAAAAAGCGTAATTTCTTAGAATCTGCTTTCATCGGATGTGATAAGCACAAAGTTTCCAGATAACAGTGTTTAAACCTTTCCTATCCTAAATCAGATTAGGTTGGAGTTTTTTTTGTGTGGTTTTTTTTTTTCATTAGTTTTGGGTTGGTTTTTTTTTTGTTGTTGTTGTTGTTGATTTGGGGTTTTTGGTTTCTTTGTTTTGTTGTTTCCCCCCCCCCCGCCCCGTAACAGAGGTCTGGTATCCCACATAGTGTTTTTATCATTCTCTTTTTTTTAAGATATAAAGAATGCTTTCAGATTTTAACTTCTTAACTATGGATTTTACTATGCAAATTCTAAAACTATTTGAATATATTTCTTTACCTTTAAACCAGTAATACAGTCTATGCAAAAATACATTAAATAACATTTTGTACAGTTACAGATTCAGGTTTTCTTTCCTGCTATTGGGCACCAATACTAGTGTGTGGTCAATATGTCTCAATGAAAGTCTTTCACTGATCAAGAGTAGTACAGCCAGTAAGGCACCTATCATCTAGCTTTGTCCTCTGTTATTCCACTTCAGTTTCACATCCATGTATGCCCAAAAGAATTAGGCTCCTATTTTTTATTTTATTTTGTTCCCATCACTGCACACATGTAAATAGATACAGAAAGTCCAGAAACATCAGCAGAATCAAGATTGCCCATTCTGCTGTCCAGTGCGTCCTATTGTCAAAGAACGGGTCACTCCTAAAATGTCTGAGACATCTGCAAGTCTTAGGTAAGATTTTAATTTGCAAATCCTAACAACTGTGTGACCTAGGAGATACGGCATATGAGTTAGATTACTTCACAAGTTTTAGGTCACTAAGTAAAAGCGGTTTTATGTCTGCAAATGTTTTAGTCATCCCTACACCTTCCATCTACTTATTTTCTATTGTCACATGATTTTATGTTCCATCTCTTTCTTCCAACAGGGATTTCTGCTGTTGTAACAAGTTCTACAGTTATGGTGCATAGAAGAGTTACAGAAGGAAAGGTACACTAAAACCCGATTTTAGAAGAGAATATTAAGGCTTATTTACATAGGAGAGGGTCAAGATTTGACTTCAAATAATTAGTGTTAGCAATTCATAGGCAGTACTTAAGTCTATAACAGGAACACTGATTGCTAGGTAATATGTACTGACAAATACCCATATTCTATTTGGGTTTTTATTTCAACATTCCTTGCTTAGTTGCATATTGTAAACAAATTTCTACTTGCTTGCAAAGCCAAGATTGGTGAACAATTGCCTTTGGGATATTAACGTTAAGAGATTACTTTATTCTGCCCTAAACCAAAAGTCTAAGGGCATTATTGAACAGTCAAGGTAGCTCTTGCATTACTAAGGCAACAGTTTGCTTGAAGGGCTGTATATATTACTGGGCAGGCACATAATGGTGATGAGGGAGATGGGGGAAGGGGAAGTCAACTGTGTTTGTCTTATTACATTTCTGTTTTTCAAATTGCTAGAAAACATCTTTAGAAACTCAGCTGAATGTTTTGCCATCACAGAAAAAATATTCTTGATTCCTGTATTACTTAACAGTCAACTTTTTTTAAACGCTTTTGTGATATTCACAGAACTGGATAACTCAGTTTCTGTAACTGAAAACTGGACCTGCTTGAAGCAAAAGAATTCAATATTTTTATTTTTTGTTACTGAAGAATGACATATTTTAGCAATAAAAAGCATGCAACATATTAATATATAAAAGCTAGTATTGCCACTCCTCTATATACTTACTTCTTGTTAACTCTCCATAAAAACTGGGGAATGAATGTGTTAGTGCTTCCACAGTTCGCCATTTGTCATATACAGATTCTGATTTCTGTGGACTAAAAAATATGAAACTATTAAACAAAACCTGAACATATTTGCAGAAATCTTACATCTTAAGGTAGGGGTTTTTTTAAGGTAGGTACTCTGATATTGATTACTATCAATCACAATTCAGTTTCTCCTTAAATGTCACTTGCATTATTTCACCCACAACTTGCTATTGAAGCATTCACATAGACACTACTACTGAAAAATACCATCCGTATCAAGGGACTTTACATTCAGCTTAAAAGTTATTACATTTAAATTTTGTTGTATTAAAGAAACAATGTCATATTTGCAAAGGACTTGTGGTTTTTTTTCTATTACATGAGGAAAAAAGTTCAAGGAAAACTAGCAGCTTTATTTTAGAGGTTTCCATTTTTTCACAGTATTAAGTAATTTACAATATTATTGCAATGTTTGGGATTTCAACAGATGGCTACAATTTAGGAGGCTAGTGTGTATATCTACTGTTCTTCAGTACTTTATCACTAATTCAGCAACCTAGCCCTTGAAGACAAAGGATATAAATGGAGGGAAAAGAAAGGGAAAAGCCTCTCCAAACCCCTGCACTATTTTAAACTATTTCTTTTAAATACATTGCTATAGTGACCCTGCACAAACTATATTTAGGTGTCATTTAAAAATAATATTTCACCTTTCCACTTCACTAGAGTCAACAGCAAGTCATAATATTTCGAAAGCCTTGCAATACTAAACAACTCCGAAAGCTTTCAGCTCAAGAGCTTTAAGTTACAGATACAAATCTCAAAAGGCAGGAGAAAGACCTTTTCTTACTAGCTTCTTGTTTCTGTCCCACTTTTATAACCTGACATATTGTCCTGGGTTCAGCAGTAGCAGTATTTTACTGCAGGTTCCTTTATTTTCACAGGCTGAGCCAAGGTGCAAGAAAACAGATACAGAAACATCAGGACACTTACAAGCTGTTAAAGTTTTCCTAATTCTTTCTGCAAATGCTGTGGTGAGTTAGAATTCAATACTTAGTTGTCTCCCTTGAGTATGCTGTAGCTGCAGCTAAACCAGATGCCCAAAGAGGTTTGGCTACACACCGCACTTTTAGAAGGCAAACTAGACAAAACAGCATTTCCTTGGTTTCTTTCAAGCTTTTAATTTGGCAAAAGTACGTTAACAACTCCGTCTCACAAAGAAAACTTATTTCAACCCTCAATAGAGTAAAATACGAATAAGGACAAATCAGATAAAAATATCTAATGAATGAACTAACACAGATTACAACAGTTCATTTAGACCCCTATTATTTGCAAGAGGAAGAGGTGAAATGAAGGCTGAATCCTAAGATCATGGCAAATAGCCCAAGTCCTATTCATGCTATTCTTATGACTGGGGAGGGAAGAGGGAAAGGGAACTTCACAGGAACCAAACCACATCAAAATCTTAAATAAAGCACTCCAGAGCCTTTGAATAAAATTAATAACCTTTTTTTGTAACCAAAATTTATGGCAAATTCTTTTCCTCTCATTTGTAAAAGCATTCACCTTTTCCTACAAGAGATGCTAAAGCTTTCATGGCTTTAGCCCAGGAAGCCAACCGTATCCTGGCCTGCACCAAAAGAAGCGTGACCAACAGGTCAAAGGAGGTGATCCTGCCCCTCTACTCTGCTCTTGTGAGACCTCACCTGGAGTATTGTGTGCAGTTCTGGTGTCCTCAACATAAAAAGGACATGGAACTGCTGGAACAAGTCCAGAGGAGGCCATGAGGATGATCAAAGGACTGAGATAGGCTGAGAAAGTTGGGGCTGTTCAGCCTGGAGAAGAGAAGGCTGCGTGGAGACCTCATAGCAGCCATCCAGTACCTGAAGGGGGCCTATAGGGATGCTGGGGAGGGACTCTTCATCAGGAACTGTAGTGACAGGACAAGGGGTAATGGGTTAAAACTTAAACAGGGGAAGTTCAGATTGGATATAAGGAGGAAATTCTTTCCTGTTAGGGTGGTGAGGCACTGGAATCGGTTGCCCAGGGAGGTTGCGAGTGCTCCACCCCTGGCGCTGTTCAAGGCCAGGTTGGACGAAGCCTTGTGTGGGATGGTTTAGTGTGAGGTGTCCCTGCCCATGGCAGGGGGGTTGGAACTGGATGATCTTGAGGTCCTTTCCAATCCTAACTATTCTATGATTCTATGATAAAACTTGAAATTACATTGTATAGATTTCACAGAGAGGAAAAAAAAAGGGGGGGGGGGGCATTTATTCTTGTAACAACACCAATTGTTATAATTTTATGTGTGATACATTCCAAATCCAGGATGTTTAAGTCTGTGAAAAATGTTTGATTTTCGTATGCTTACTAACTTCAATTGCACCATATCTTTCCAACAGAGTACTGTATGACACAAAGCAAGCATAAAGTCCTTTCTTGGATGGAAAGGAATGCATGTTCAAGCTGGAATACTAAAACAATTTTCCATATAAGAGCTTATGTTGAATACGGACCAGTAGGCAATGTAATTAGCAGTAAATGTAACTTAGAATTATGCAACTGTCTTGCGGTATGGTGCGCATCTTGAGATATGCTGAATGCCCAGAGCTTTGTGGAAGATGTGCAGATATCTACAGCATCAGGATCAATATTTTTTGTCCCCCTTCTTGCCTCAGGGCCATTGCGTCACCAACATTGAAGTTAATTGTCCTTAAAATGCTAAATACAGACCAACCTAGGTCTGCAGAACAACAAAAGTCTGTGGACATATCCATTGCCTGATTAGTATGCTCTATTTGGCTTGCTGAAATCATGTTGAACATGCTATTTTTCCTTTAATGCTGAAAAAGCATTTAGGCAATAAATTTGTTTTGAGTAACACAACTGTTATTTGGGATGGCTGTCAGAACATAAGGGCTGATGAGGCACTCATTCCCAGTAGCTGCCATTATTACTGGGGGCATTGTACTTTACATTGTGTAACTAGGACAGACTGTTCTTGTGTCTCATGTTTTATTTATCTGTGAAGCCAAGGGTTTCATAGTAAAGGAATTATACTGCTTGCAGAGAACTGAAGTTAAAACGGCAAAGGTACTTAAATGAACATCTCGCAATGAGCCTGAAGACAACCTCAGTATTCTATTTAGTTTAAACTGTGAGGAAAACAGTGATCTCAGGAAAAACAGGGTGTGATAATTCAAATTCTTGTTCTCCTGAGAAAAATTCTTGCATCAGGTCTCACCTTCTAATAGAAAAATGTAAAGATAATTAAGTTTATCCCTATCTGCTTTTGTTCAAAGAACATCCTATAAAAAAACTCTAGAGAAAGACTGCAAACTCCATTGCAAAAGTCTGTATTTCAGAAAAGTTTGTTGCATATTTTTCAATTTTTAACCACTATATAAAAGACTTGCAATGAAAAGGTTCTTACCTTTCAATGTCATCTGTAACTGTTGAAGGTATGTTAATAATCCTGTTGATCAAAGCTATTCTGCTAAATAAGAAAAATACTGTTTCCAATCCCTTTGTTCCAAAAACATTATTCTCAGGTCCATCCTTCTTTCCTGTTTGTCCTTCAGTTGCAGCAAGGTACTTGTTTGATAAATCAAGCACTCTTTTTGAAAACAAGTTGATTATTGCATGTTCTTCTAGCATGCCACCATCAGTACATTTCCATCCTGGCAACATTAGCGATAGGTGGTTTTCATTTGACACAAGTCCAAAAGAAACAGGATGCTGAAGCCTCAAGACATCTAAATGTCTAACACAGAGATTGTCTATTTCTTTATCTACACCCCATGGTAAAAGACACGACAAAAGCAGTTTAGCTGTATCAGTGACAACATTCACATCAATGTTACCTGATGGCTGCATTTTGATTTTTCTGGAACTCTTCATTTTCTTCTGTCTTTTTATGCCACTTTCTTCCAAAGGCCTAGCTGTACTGTTATCCCTACAGACCTGGACTGAATGAACAGTATCTACTTGACTGTCCACTGGAGATACAGAGCCAGCAGTTTTATTTCTTTTCAATGTCAATGCCCTTTTCTCAGTAGCACTTTTGGCTCTTTCTAGAGTGTCATAATTGTGGAATGAATTTGATGACTTTAATCCATTATGTTGAGATGACAGCAGAAGTTCCTTGAGTCTTTCCAGATCAAATAAAAGAACATGGAAGTTTGCACTGTTCCATTTTGTCATAACTGGTAAAATAGTAAAGGGCTGTTGGATGCAGCTGGTATCAGTTAACTGAAAGAAAAAATACTAAGTGTTCAAACACAAATCCATAGTACTTTGTAGTTTTCAAAATATCAGCATATGGAATAGACCAAATCTATCAACTTCATTAAGTTCAACTTAATTACATTTATTTCTTACTAAGAGGGATTTTCTGATAAACAGCTTAAGATACACAAAGACATATGCATGTAAATACCACAATACAGGATCCCTAGCATCTTCAATTATACAATTATACAGCCATGCTCTAGGCTGATATTTCTTAAGTCTTACTTCAAGCTAAAAGACTTTTAGGAAAGTTTCGAAGAATACACATTTATTTATTTTAAAGAAATAAAGCTAGGGAAACAAATCCTACAATGTTACAGAATTCTTGTAAATCCTGGGAATTTGCATGTTTTGTAGCAACTTGATATATGCCTGAGAACGACTATGCCTTTTGCCATCTCAAAACATGCAAAATTACCTTGCAGTTACTTAATTCTGAGTTAAGCCACACATACTTCATCAGCAATAAAGAACATAGGTAATTAGATATCCACTTAAAAGTCATGCAGTTAGATAAAAATAACAGAGAAAAAGGCTATAGAGCTACTACAGCGTTTGTGAACATCTGACTTCACCTTGTGCCACCCTATCTCCAACCTGGATCTTTCTGAAATTACCCATACTTCTTCACATATTGTGCTGGTATCAATACATATGCTTGATTATTGCTGTTAGTAAATACCCAAATAAAACAGTTTTGGAATCCTCCTAAAATTTGGTAGGAAAGCATTTCAAATTCTTTCTGCCCTTTTCCCCATACAACTTTAGGCGGCTGTATATTCCCAACACGACATGCTTTTCATGAGAGCTTCCACAGGTTTCAGAAAGCAGAAGAAATTTATTAGTGAGGGCACAGTAGAATATTAGCCTGTCTGCTTACTTACTCCTTTTTTATTAAAAAAGGACTGAATCTACCTACCACCCATTACAAACACAAATTTCTAACTTCTGTCTGAGAAAGATTCACTTTCTCAGAAGTAGAAGAGCAACTACTTTCTTTCACAGGAATCATCGTGTTGCACTATGCAGCAGCATTCCATGAAGGTACTGGGAGGATCATCCAATGGTAAAGTTATGAGATTCTGACAACATCTTATATTAGAATCCTACTGTATCTATTAAAGAGGTATCTTTTACCTCCAGGGGAAGAGCAGATGTGAGGAAGTATAAATTCCTTGTTTATGCTTTCGCCCTTTTCTGTAAATGCTCTTGACTTGGATGTTTTTATTGTCCTGCTCAAGCCTATGCTCTCAGCATTGTGCTCAATCTAGCTACTGCACCTTTAAAAGCACACATGTATGACAGGAAGGATATCACCAAGAAGCAACTTTTCAGCCCAGTGATACTTTCGCAAACCATCATGCCAGCTTCCATAACAAATGACAAACTTTTCTAGATCACCATATCAGTTTTAATTTTCCTGTGATAATTAGAAATATTTCACTAATGCAAAGAACTGTTTTGTGCTGAAAATAGCTCAATCTTAAAAGAAACCATCAAGCGTTAAAGCCAGCTGTTGCCTGTTTCTCATCTTGATTACAACATTGAAGAACTCATCTTTCTCAAGACCACTCTCTACCTATCTCCTTTTATATTGTGATCTTATAGGATAACCTATTTTTAAACTGTTAATATTGCAGTTATAAATAACACAAGAAAAAATTATTCTATAGCCTGTAAGTTATTTCACTATTTAATTTTTGGTATTAAAGTAATTTGGCTTTCTCTTTTAGAGAATGATGCTCCCACCAGATGAGGATGCACACTAAATACATAATCTTATCTGAAGGTCTCCATAGGGAGTCAATAAGCAAGAGATTATGACTTGTTCAGGTTTTCTTTTTTATGCCTTTCCTTTTCAAAAGAATATACATCGTAGGTAACAATGCACTAGATTTTAATCTTTAATGATGCTCTTTCCCAATACATAGGGAGATCCCCGTGGAATGCAAACACTAGAATTCACAAGCTAGCCTATCATTTTAATTTTCTCTTTTGTATACATTTGTATTTGGTTGATTAACATTTAGAAACCTTTAAGAAAATCACCATCTAAAAGAATGTACTGTGACAATGTCTTTCTGTTGAGGCATCTGGTGATGCTACTGTGTACAAAGTCACATTAAATGTTTATTGGCAATATGAAAGCTTATTGACATTGATCCTAAAAGCATCTACCAAGTTATCTTAGCTCTCTGCCATAGGCATTTCACTGCATTGAAAGAAGGTGGACATCTAAAGCTTCAGACACTAAACACTATTTAGGAAATATGGACAAGCTATTGCCTGTAACATAAGGTGGCCAAAACCGGAAGGAAATCCATAAAACTAACTATGAACTACAGAGCTGGGAATAACATTGGATGACAGGTATTAAAAAGCAGATTAATAGATATTTACATTTAGTACTGTGCCTTTCCTAAAGATTTGGAAGTATTTCACAAAAATAAATCTTACTATATTCATATAAATATTGCCCTTTGGTTTTTCAAATATACACATTAAGGATTTAATAACTGTGTAAAAAAAAAAAGAAAGGTTAATAGCAGTAACAAAGCATGACTTGCCATCGAACCACACAGTCCAACTTGGAAGCCACCCTGCTACCAGCACACAAGATGCAGTAATGAAAAGATCCTATTTCCTTTTTTTCCAACAATTTTTGCTCAGCTCAGACCAAGTTACCACAGGATTGTCTTTCAAACTCAGACTGCTTACGTGGGCATGCCCAAATATAAATCCATTTAAGCCTGACTGTGAATTTCAAATGACCATATCAAAAAAGAATTAATTTAGCATTCCTTTAATTCTACCAAGTTAAATGCCCACCAGGCTACGACATACTGAACACAACCTACAGATTTTTACAATCATTAAGAAAAAAACCAACAGTAGAGGCATCTACTATCATTGCTATTTATCATTGCTAATTAACATTAACAATTATCATTGCTAATTTAACATTGCAGTTTATCATTGCTAGTTTTAACTTTTATTTCTGACATAGCCAACTCTCTGCTTCACTATTTACAAGTCTCCCCTGACTACCAACGTTCCATCTACTTTTATTGTTTACGTGAAAAATTGGCAAGATTTTTATTGTTTATTTAAACATAATCTTCTGGAAGCTATTACAGAGAATGCAAACTGTATGACTTCCCACAGCTTCAGTAATTTTGTCCAGATTTTGAAAGCTGATCTTTGTATTCTTCGCTGTTGTCTAAGTGTATGAATCTACAATAAATACTAATGTTAAGGTCCCCCCTGCTATAGTTCAGTTCTGAAAAAGCAGGATGTGCTACCTCTTCTTTGCATCACTAGCAGTAAGTCTAACAAGGAGTTACCCCAGAGAAGGTCTGTATGTTCCTCAAGACCAGTAACTGGTAATAAGTCATGTTTCCATAAAGTGTAAAATTTGCCATTTTTACATGACAATTTTTAGGGATAAAACCAGGTATTTACTGTGAGGGTACAGATTACCGCTTATTTTTGTTGGAAACTGAAGAACAAGAAGCACTTTTTAAATTTTCTATGTATGCATGCATTATCTCAAAATTAATCTAACCGACCCATCAGCCATTTCAGTTAATATACTGGCTAGTCCCCAGCAAGAACTGATAAATATCTCACAAAGCTTCTATAATTAACTATTAGATCTTCATATAAACATTTTAAAATCCCAAACTAAAATAACCCACTTTTAAAAAAAATTATTTTGTTTAGAATTAACAACTTGCTGTTTGAAGCTGAATACTTCAGTAAGGAGGCTAGACTGCCTTTGCTCAAAATAAAGCCATTTGTCTGCCAATAACATTCCTGCTTAACAACTGGAACTTGGAACATTTTTACTGCTTGGAGAGATCTTAATCACTTGATAAGGCTCCCTATGAGGCCTTCACCTATAAGCTTTAAAGCAGCAAAAAGTCTGATTACAAACTCAAATTACATCCTGGGATTCGTGAACCTCTCGTGCATCATCTCTGACTGACTCATAGCAGAACAAGCTTTCTACATGGAGGAAAGAGCAGGATTCAGCGCAGCTTAGAAATAGCAAGCTCTATTTCCATATGTGGAAATTATCACCTATGTAATAGCTCCCTATTTTCCACTGAAGATGTCTGAGTCAGGACAAGAGATACAACAGATTATTTCAGTTTGAAGGCACCTACAATGATCATCTAGTTGAACAAAAGTTAATGCATGTTGTCCAAATGCCTCACTAATAGACTTGGGGCATCAACCACCTCTCTAGGAAGCCTGTTTCACTGTTTGGTCACACCTTCAGTCTAGAAAAGTTTCCTAACGTCTAGTCTAACCCCTGCCCAGTGCAGCTTTGAACCCTCCCCATGTGTCCTGTCACTGGATACCAGGGAGAAGAGCTCAGCACCTCCACTTCGCCTCCTCAGAAAGCTGTAAAGAACAATGAGGTTGCCTCTCAGCCCCCAAACTGACAAGTCTGAAGTCCTCAGTAGCTCCCCTCAGGACATTCCTTCCAGCCCTTTCACCAGTTTGTTGCCCTCCTCTTGACACATTCAAGGACCTCCACATCCTTCTTAAAGGATGGGGCAACAAACTTAAAGCTAGTGCAACAAATACTGAAGACTCACTTTAATTGATTTATTCTGGCATGGAAGAACTCTGCTCCAGAACTTACAAACCTGTTCTTCTACCTCTTCTCACTTGATACATCTTTACCAAACCACCTTAGCACCTGAGGAAAAATTTTCTCATGTCTATGGAAGGAGGGAGGCAGGGGACTATCCTTACTGTGGACCCCAAATACATCAAACCATGCCATTATCTTTAACAGTTTAAGATAGACATAGCACATAAAAATTTCATGGGAAGTACAATTCAAGTGTTATTTTACCTAGCTGCCTTCTCATCTCTGAAGACCTGTTTCCACTGGGATCCAAGCTGTTTTAGGAATGCCATTCCACTTAAAATACACACTTCCATTAGCTAGCAGAGATTCCCATACTGTTTCAGCTCCTAATATACATGTACTTTCTCCACACACAAGCTTTCTTTACTAGATATATTCTATTGTGGGTTTTGTGATAAAAACAGATTTGACAAGAATGATCTTGACATTCATTTTACATAAAGGAAATAAAGTGGCAAAATCACATGGTAGATTTTTAGAGAAACTGGACTCAAAAATATCCTTAAAGGTCACTTCAATACCACTGAAAAGAAATTGCTCAGTTCTCACAGGATAGGTAGAATCAACTTCTATGTAAAACAAGTCCTTAAGTATTAAATTTGACCGTTCAACAGACTTTTGGACTTTTTTATCCATTGTGCTTTCACTTTATCCCAAACATAACAGGATAAAAGTGACGTAAAATTGGTCCCAAAGTTCCCAGTGCCTGCAGAATAAATCTTGCTGTATAAAGTATAAATGTGAGCTATCCTGCTCATTCTAATTGTTTTCTTAAACTAAGTAATATTCAAGAGGTTTAATTATGTTCTTTTGAGCTTTCTCTTGTGACAGTGTATATTTTTAACCATTAATACTAAACATGTCAAAGATCAGTGCTCTCCTTTATCCACCCACAAAAGCTTAAGAAAATGTAACACAGAAAATGAACAACTTATTTTTAGGTGAAATTTTAGATGGATTGAGGTGGGGCAGGGGTGAGTGTAATAGAAGTATTGTCAAAGGAGAGTGGAAAATTCTTTCATTAACAGAAGCTACACTGCTTCTGTTTTATTTGGGGTAGAGGATTTTCTACCTCTTATTTGTCGGCGTTTCTTTAGCAGATCTATACTTTCCTATTTTGAAAGTCATTAGACTATTGGCTTTTAATACAGGCACAATAGAACATTACACTTAAGCACATGATAAAAGTAAGATAAGCAAGACTGCCTCTTTTAAAGACTAATTATTTTATTATTAAATATACTTACTAGAAAGAAATCTGCCAATTTAATCAGTAAAATACCATCTTACTGTCCGCTCATGTGCATTCAATGAAGACATCCTACGAACAAGGCACATGTACATCAGACTTCCAAACAAGAATTTTTGAGCAAAACCCAATATGGAATCATTAAAACCACTGCATCTTACAGTCTTAAAGAACTTTCCCTGCTATGATGATAGTTTCTGAACTATCAAAATCAAGTTTGAGAATATCAATATGCTTATTTCAATGAATTTAACACTTATTTTTGTCATGTCTCCACTGTCTGACCTTTAAATACACTACAAAGACAATAAAAACTGTAAAGAGCATCTATATGTTTGAGTCACTGCCCATTACCTCTGAGGCAATAACATTGACAATAAATAGGATTATTTGTGTTTAAAAAATAAGATGTAAAGAACCTTGGTTACAGAAACTAAAGAGAAGGGAGGGGCAGTAGAAATCAAAATGCATTGAGGGCTACATCTGTGTCTGGATCATGCCAGTCACTGGGATGTCAACAAAGTTCATTGTTCATAACTTCTCTCAGAACCATGTTTGGCTCTAGGCTCACAAAAAATAAGCATGTCACACACCTGCTTGTAAAAGTCATTTAGCTGCTCCTACCCTCTTACAGCTGTACTTCATGGATCTGGAAGAACTGTTTTAACTGAAGCATGGCTACCGAACCTAGGGGTCAAACAATAACTTATATTGCCAATGACACCTCTATTCTATTCTCCACGATGCTTTATCCTTGCTGGCAGGAAGCAATAACCATGTTTGGTTTTCCATTTATTTATATTTTTTTTATCCAGAATAGCTTAGCAAATGTCTGCCTATGCATAGGCACTTTTTTCTTTTTAAGCTTTCCAAAGAAAATGATAGCATTATCTATAACATAAGGAAGAATTATGTTTTGGGGACATGTTTGCAGGTGCTATCTCACACACAGTTTTGCAAAATGGGAAACCTGTAATTGTCTCGTCGAACTCTCTCTGAAAACAAATACATACACAATGCACAAAATGGCTGGCACAGTGTAAATTAAAGCATTAAATTCATTTCTAAATCCTCTGAGCCCTCAGCTGCTAGAGATGGTAGTTGATAGTAGTGAAAAAAATTGCCTCCTTCAAATGTGCTTGGTGGACAGCAGCTTGATGATTGGCAGCACAAATAGAAGACAAACGAGAAAGCCTTCAATCTGCAGCTGATGCACAGGAAGAACATGGGGAGCTGAGTTTACAATAGAGAAAACATTACCAAGCTAATGGCACAGGCAATCATTTGACCACCATGCATCTCTGATAGCAGCAGGGCATCCATTTTCAGTTAAGTGTTAGAGTACCTTTTTGCTTTCTCTGACCACTGCAGGGGTAAAACAACCTAGTGCGTGAAACCCACTGACTGGTAATAAATTACTATATTGGATACTTTTTGTTTTCTTTCAGCAATGACTTTACTGTGTATTCCTGCTATCATTACCAATTAAAGGGGAGATCACGTTAGCAAGCTATATCTAACTGTATATCAGTCCCTATGCTCCAATTGCTTTGGCAAGTATCACAGGGTCAAGAGGCTCCTTTGACCTTTACCAGCTAAGTCTCTGACCACTCACTATTTGAAGCAATCTCAGCTGAACAGATGGATACTTTTGCAGACTCTATAAAGCTTAGAATATAAAGATAAATGAAACTGTGTTTGTGGCTTCAAACTGGTTTATGAGCATAAAATATTGTTAGCAAGTTCCACAAAAATCTGATTTGAAATAGCATGTCTTAAACCTACACTATGAACACAACACCTCTATCTACCAGGAAACTGCTTTTTTTTTTTGTAGTAGCTTCTACAGCTAAAACTAAAAACTTGGTATGACTTACATATTTAGCTAGTACAAAGTCACTTCTTTATTTAGAAAGCCTAATTTAATTACTTTAATCATTAAAAGCAAGAAGAAAATTTAATATAACCTTTACCACGGGAGTGCGTTAGAGCAGCACACAGCGTATGATCAAACAGATCATTCAGTGGATGATTACTAAAACAGTTGGATACTACAGGGCATTCAAAGAAAGCCTGGACCTCATTTCAAATTTCAGTATCTTAAGAGCCCTTACTCAAAATTGCTGCACCAAAATTTTAGTCATGCAACGTAAGAGAATGCTTCAAATTCCCTAGGTGATGCTTGAAGAACTAGTAATAATTAGATAAAAATATGGTCTTGCAATAACATTTATTTGTAACTGAAAAATAATCTGCTGTTCAACAATAACACTGAATGGTCTTTTGTTTGAGCTAAATCACACTGGCAAACCTGCCTTAAATTCACAACCTTTCTTGCATATACACAGCTGTTTAGTTCCTCAGCTGAAAGGATGAACAATGAAGGGTATGTGCAAAGATGCATTTGGTTAAAAATAGTTACACAGCAGGTATTTAATTGAAATAGCTCTTAAACATTTTCCATACACCATCTCTAAAAGAACCTGTAGAGAAAGAAGGGATGTAAATTACCAGCTATACTTTTATCTCCATGTAAAAACCATATGCACCTTCTAATCCAATATAGCTCCCATCAACAATCCACATGTACACACTCCCATGTCTCACCTTGCCTGCCTCCTGGAGCTTCAAATTTAGGGAGCATGTGAACAGTTTTTGCTACTAAAAGTATCCATAGCCTCTGAAAGCGGGCAGAAAAGACAGGCCTACCCTCTCCAAAGCAATGCTGGGCTTACGCACAGGGTGAAGATCATGCAGAGTAAAGGTGTTACTACAACACAAAGGTCATATTTCTTACCTTCAGACACTTCACTTAGTTGTAGGACAGAGGATACTCTTGAGGGGGTCATTCAGAACTTTTCTTGTTCATTTACCCTTTTTAAACCTCAGTACTCACACATAAAGAACTAAGCATAAAAGGCCTGGAGTCAACAGTGGTGCAACATTTTGCTTTCACATGCAATTTGTGCTTTATCTGAGGCTTCATCATTTGGACAATGCAGTCCCAAATAAACATGCCAATTCATGATGAATTTTCCCATATGAACTAGTTTAAAGAAACTGCTTAGACCTTGTCTTACTTTACGTCATTATATTATTCACTACAACTTTGATCATATTACTGAGGATGCCCAGATCCTCCTAAGAATCCAGCTCTCACACAGAAAAGGCTATAATACTTTTTTACATTATCAGTGCTTATCCATTTAACTGCAACATGAGCAGAGTCAAGCTCTGTCCTTCCACTACTACAATCTTTCGCCCCCTTTTTTATTTAATCCCAGTGTAGAATGTTACCATTTTTGCAGCACTTTGACCAGTAATTGTGTCATCACTCCTGGTGAGTCTGTGGCATAATGTGTGATGAACAGACTAAACCACTGCATAAATACCCCTTCTTATCATGTATGGAAGGCCACTGTCAGGCAGATTGTTGGCCAGATGGATATACTGGGCACAACAAATTTTAAGCCATTATGAGAGAACTGCTAATACATCTATCACTCAATGTAGAGAACTGAAAATTGAATGTTTCTCACATTTTGTTTTCATGTCCACACTGTCTCTCCATCACAAATACTGAACTTAAATTTTTCATTGGATTTAATGCAAGTAAATGTATGAAAGTGATTTTGGAGACAAATACCTTTGACAATGTCTCTAATACTATGAATACAGAAACAATATAAAACCAAACTGGAGATCCGCTGCTCTCAAAATAAGTCTTTGACATGGACAGTCTCTGCACCATGAAAAGTTTAGATGAAAGAATAAGGCGCTTTTAAATTAAGTCTCATTAATTTATATACTCAATATCCAAATATTCTGGTTATATCTTAACATGTATTGAACGTAGAAGTAAATTACCTAAGCATATCCTTAGAAATATATAGGGCTCAGCAATCAGTGGTAGCCAAGACATTTTCAGCCTTACTCAGCACTCAAGAAAACCTGTAAGATGGAACATTTCTCCCATGTTTCCTAGATCCTCAACTGGACAAACAGTGCTACGGTACTCCAGAAAATACAAACTACTGACTCATGGATCTAGGAATTATTATACTGAACAATTTACTGGATGAATGAACATCCAAATATCTGAGAATAATGCTGAACACAGAGATACTGCTAACACGACCTTCGAAGGAGGGTAAAAGCATGAGATTATTGCTTTGCCCTAAGAAGGATTGATGTATATAAAAATTAAGTTACCAACCCATGGCTGGCTGCTGACTCCAACTGAAATAACATATTTGCCCTGGGCTGCTCTGATAGTGCATTTTCCATATTGGATTATAAGAATCCCACCCATAAATTTATCTACATAAGTACTAGGAAAAAAAAAAAAAAAACCTAGGGAAAAAACCCACCATCACACCACAAAACATGTGATTAAATTCTTAAATTTTAATTGAAATCCTATCTATCCTAGAAAATGCCATTCTTGAAAACACAGGAATAAGAAAGCTGGACTTTACTCAGATCTTGTATCATACTAAAATGTATCAGGACAACTGCTGAGTCTCCATACTCAGATTTCGAACTGTTCTTTCCTTAACAGTTGTTCAACCTTACTGAAGGCACTAGAACTGCATAGGCTTCCAAGAGGACAATATTTGCAAACAAATATTCTCAGCCATCCAGTTGGCTAAGTCATCCTTTCCCATAAGTACTGCACAAACCAATTCTGACCACCAGAACAAATTAAGGTTTTAGTATTAATATGTAGAAAAGAATATCAAGAGAATAGAAACGTAAGCACTGGTGTTGCTTGGTTTTTAATTGAACCACAGTTTAGCTTAATGTTTTATTTCTGCTATTAAACTGAGATAAGAGAGTCAATTAGTTATCTTGAGGAAGGTAGCAGATAGCAAGTCTTTTGCAGAGTATGGTTTGGTGTTGCAAGTCCTAGTTCTATAATTGCATTCAAAGTGCCTACGTATTTCTGAAAAAATCACTGCTCATTTTTGGCTTTTTTAATAGGTATGTGGGGCAGCAAACAGAAGTCTCACACATCTGAGCTCCTGTTAATACTTTTCTTCACTAAAATGATACTTATTGAACTATAGGAAGCCACGAACTTACTATTTCAAATAGAAAATTTTATCGTAAGTGTAAAGATTCCACCACCCTCCAATCATGAATGGTGGGGAATTCTCAAGAACATCACTGGACAACTTGCAAATATAAAGATTGTAACAAAGATGATGTAATTTATTTTAGAATTATTAGCATTAGGTAGAGCACTTCCAAGGAAAATCAATTTGGCTGATCTCTGAAGAAAAAAATCACACCTTAGAGACTAGAAAGTAGTAAAGGTAAAATGTAAGACCGGAAAATTCAAACTGTGTATGACTCCACACCCAGAACTAAAAGAAACAATAAGAAGTGAAGAATAAGGTATCACAAACAGCACTTCAGTACGAAAAAAGCCTCTATATTCCTATCCATAAAGATATGTCCCTAAAAACTAAATACAAACTTTGCTACAGTTTCCAAGGGACAAAGAAGGGTACAACAGCGTGACAGCTGACGTATGGGAGAAGACAAAGAGCAAAAGCTAGTTTAGCTTCAATAAATGTTCCTCCAATGTGAAATACTTCACAAGGACTATTGATATTGACCTTAGAATTATATAGGTAGGACACCACAGCACCTTTTTTAGCTTTAACACAGGGTCCAATTAGTTGTCCAGGCAGGGAAAACAAAAATTTTATGTCAGTCACCTTCTGTATAACAGAAAGTTTTTAGAAGTACACAGAACCTGTATGGAGCACTGAAACACAGAGTTAAGGCTTATCAGATTTCTCTTAGACTGTGTTACTTTTTATCCACATCTGCAAGAGTAAAATAATCTGCAAGAGTGCTCTACTATCACAATGTCAGATTTTTGCTTTCATTGTGTTTTGAAGCAGTGGATAAAACACTGAAATCAACAAACTCTGGAGTTCCTGGACCAATTAAAAAAATTACAGTAGCTTCCAACAAATCTGACCTGTGGTTCAATCACTCAATCTCTCTCAGGATCATGATGCCTTTTAACTGGTATCATTTTAATCTCATAACTGCAGTTATTACTTCACTGCAGTTATGCTGCTACCTTGATCCCTTGATAAAATATTTAATCATGAAATTTCATGGGAAACAAAGAACTGAAATGTTTTGCATCTGAGTTACAGGAAATACATCTATACCTTCATTTCTTTACTCATTTTCCTACTACATGTATTTAATATACTACTAAATATAGCTTCTGAACACCAGGCCCAGTAAAAAAAATAGAAATGCCCTGGCAGTAGCAGCATAAAGGTTACCAGCTTTAAGGAGAAGTGCTCTACTTTGTTCTGCTTTGTTCTTAAATAATCCACTTCATAAAAATTATCAAGATCTGTAATTCCCCATCATAATACTCTAAATTTTACAAAAGAAATAAAAAGAAGCCATGTCTAGCATATCACTGTTTATGATACCACTCCTGATTTTGTATTTAATAAGTATTATTTGGTATTTGTGCTGGTAACTTATTTCCATTTTTCTATCAATTTTTCCATCAGTAAGATTTAACTAGCAGTGATTTTCCAGGCTTCCAATAACAATTTTATTTTCAAATTGCATCCTTTATTATACTAAAACAAGCAAACTGATATTGTCCCACAGTCTTCATTTGTCTTTTACTTATTCTGTGCAGCAACATACCAAGGTAGGTATTGCTGATTTATAATTTCTGTACGTTTTTGTTTCTTTCTTTAAGCAGCTATAAAAATATAAACTTTGGCTCTCCTCCTAAGAAAATGCCTGTATATATTTTATTTAGAGCAGAGCATGTATGCAATAATGTAAGTGAACCTTAAATTAGTCACCAAGTTAGACTACCAATGGTAGGCACATCAATTTAAAAAGCATCTAGAAGTGTTATAGTAACTGATACTTAGCTACTCTGGTCATAATTTGTAAACCAAAATGAACTTCTACAGGTACTGTATAAACCCTTAATTAGATACTTTGACACTATTTTCTGCATGACATCCATTAATACTGAAATAACAGTATTTTAATAAATAGCTGAGTGGATATAGCAAACAATAAATATACCTATCATTCCCACGGAACTTCTTATGTAAATAAATACTTCCCCCCCAACCTCATTCTTGCCTTGCTTGTCTCTGAAACAGAGTAAAAAAATCCCCTTTTCTGGTCTAGCTCTTCAGTAGTACAATTCAGCAGTCCAAGGTTTACATAGATTTTAAAATCTGTTCCTCCCTCAAGATTTTTACCCAGAAGAAGCTGTAAATACATTACTGAAATAACTGGAAATATCTGTGCATGATGAACACGGATTTATATCAGAATTATTTATCTGAAAAGCCAGGAAACCCTGTAACATGAAAGGTTCCTGGAACATCAGGAAAAAAATTCCCAGACATATCCAGCTTTTTATGTGCATCAATGAAATCTTCATATGATGTACTGAAGCATTTCAATCTTTTTTTTTTAAACCAGTTTTTCACACAGCTCCAATTTTCAAATGTAACTATGTCTTAAAGGTATAATGGGAGCCAGTTCCATATCAACACCATGAGCACACGATCTAGTGTGTAGTCTATTGTAATTAAGACCAGTGATTCAATACCTATTGCTACTGGCCAGGTATCATAGCAACCTTGTGTCACTGACTACTGCTGTAAAACTGTTCAGCACCAGCAAGACTATGCTTCAGAAAAATCTACAATGGCACTACGGATTGTCAACATCTGTGGGGGCTGTTACAGGGAGAACAACAAAGAAATCTGCTTTAAAAACCCCTATGCTTCGAAAATTGACAGGGATACTACAGTAGCACCATGAAAAAGAAAAAAATAAAGAGGAAGGAAAGACCATTTTTTGCCATTCATTACATAACTTATGCACCCACATCCTAATATCCATCCATATAAGCTGAGTTGAAATAATGCTGCATTACCACATTGTTTATGTATTTCCACAAAGCAGTCTTTTTCTTTCTTTCTAAACACAAACATCATTCATCACCAACATTAATCTGAAAATAAAACAGACCCACTTTCAAAATAATATTTAAACTTCCACAAATGAACTCTGGATAGTCTTGTATAAATCTGCAAAAAAACAGGTTACTATGAACAAGAACCCAATATTGATTTTTCTGCGGTGCAGTAAAGCATCTCCATTCTATTTGGCTGCTGTCAAAGCCACTCTTTAACAGCTGGAGTCAAATTGCACTATTTACAGCAAGAGCCCTTGTCAAGTGGACCATAAGTATTCTAACAATACACTATTCAAATGGCACTTTGCCACACAAATTGCTGACTTGATGAATACCCCATGTCAATGACTAAGGCCAATATAAAAGTTTCATTTTTATGAGAGGTTTTACATTCACATATTAAGTAAAGCTTCCTTGAAAAACTATTAAGCTATATATTTTTGGTCTTTTGACATTGAAAATAATTAAAATCTGTTTAAATATATCAAGAGGATTTGACAACATTAATATGGATCTTGTGTTAACTGCATTTGTCACACTCATCTGTTATTGGTACTCCCACTGGCACGTGCAGTACAATAAAAGAATTAAAATGGTCAAAACACCATGAAATCAAAGCATTCGGCTTTTGTATCTGTGATTTACATGATGACAAACGTTTTGAAAGAAAGCCTTTGAAGCTGGACTGCTATGTGAGGATATTTTTCTGCTTTATTCTTAGGATGGAGGAAAGAGACGGTTACTTTATAAATGTTATTTTGCCTTAAATATAATATTAATGATAAACCATGTGATATTAAACATTAAGAAAAAAAGCTGAATCTTACTTGCTATCTTCATGTGGATCACCCCACTGTACAAAATAAGGATCACTCAAAACCATAATACCAACAGGACAGAACAGCTACCCCTTATTTTTTGTGACAAATCTTCTGAAATTGAATTCTTTAAAAAGAGACTAAAATTGACATCTTTAAAAAATAATTAACAATTTTATCATTATATTGAATCTCTAATACACAATTTTCAAAAGCAGCAAAATGAGAATAAAATACTCGTTGTATACATTTATACTAAAGCCTTTTGGGAATCTGAAAATTTTATGATAGTTTCACCTGTGCGATCATTATGTTTTGTCATATGGTATGGGATGTTGAACTCTGATATGCCCAGAACTTTCACTAATTTCATGAGACTCGATTTCAAAATAGTAAAATACAATGACCCAGAAGAGTCAATACAGCACGTTCCGAAAAAACTGTTTCCTGAACAGGAACTAAGAAAACCAGCAGATTTCATAACCAGTCTTCATTTCAGCAATAACAAAACAGTGTTAAAGGAAGCGTCAGAGCTCCAAGCTCCTTTTGTATAGCCTGCATTTGGACTTCTGGAATAGTATTAAAGGGACCTCCATTGTTATTATCTTCTCAGATTTAGCTACACCCTATACATTTAGCCTCCAGCATCTCCCACACTAATCTACGGAACCTGCTGTAATGGGTATGGAGTTGGGAAGAAAAGCTAGATGTAACGGATGACAGATTTTTGATGAATGCAAAGTGGTTTCCTAAGAATAGGACTTCATTTGTTAGGAAATGAGACTAAAATAACAGTACTATAATGACAAAAAGATGAAATAAAAGATATTTTGACAGTCATAGGGAAGTCTAAGAGACATCAGTAATATTCTCTCAATAAAAAGTTTTTATCTGATGACTTTTTCATCAAGTCCCAAATATGAAAGTTGAAACAAGAAAATGGAATATTTTATTGTGAAATCAGAGCAGCCAAGATTTTTGTCTGATGAAGTGCTATAAAATATTATTACAACTCCACTGTTGCCTGTTGTGATATAAATCCCAAAACATGTGAAACTTCACACTTCACAATTTACCAAAACCTATTTTCCCGTATTCCATGGGCAGTACATTTTCTTCCCAGCCACTTTGTAAAAGCCAAGCAATTTTTAATTTAACAAGTATGACCAAAACTACACTCCAAACACAACTACAACTTTTTCCGTTGTTCCTCTTTAAAAAGGCAAGAAGAAACTATTCTTTTTAATGAACAGTGAGATCAGATTCTGTGTCAATGGCCAACTAGTGCACCATCTGCCCCACAACATGCTCAGCAGGATTACGCTCTAATAAGACTTTTCAGAAAATGGGATCAAACAGAACTTTAGAAATCAGACTAAGGTTACTAAAAGGTCAAAGATAAATATTAAGAGTTAAACAATAATTATTATAAACTCAAAGTTATATGTAAATTTTTAGGTAACAATTACAAAAGACTAGAAAAGAAAATTGAAGAATGAGGACTTGGATTAAGCTACACTTTAACGGACAGAACTTTGGAATATTCAGTATTTAATTGACCATAATTAATAAAGCCAGAAAAAGGCCTGAGACCATTCTGGAAGCTGTTTCCACATGCAAGCTGAGGGAAAGCATTTTTTCATCTTTTAACTTATTTCGCAGACTTTGGTGACATTCCCATACTAGTTGGAAGATGTTTTTAATCTAAATTCAGGATTGAGGAACAGCAAACATAACTTTTTATTGCAGTGAACAGAAATACCAAAACCCATTAATTAAAAGGTAACAAACAAGAAAAAAACAAGACTGAGGCCCAATTCTTCAAGATACACTCGTATCAAGAGCTCACTGAATTTATCCATTCCTGAGGCACAAACAGGGTTTTGTAAAAGTATGTACCATTATCTTCCAACCTGAATAGAGTAATATCCACCTAACTGAATTGAAAATTGTATTACATTTGATACAGTTTGAATACTTAGTTTGAATTTAGCAAATATAGGCTTTTTAAATATCTACACATAACTGGAAAATATAGGTGTATCTAGGCTACAAACAGAATTATTACTGCATTTTCAACCTTCTGGTAAGGTGCCTCTGTACTTGTCTTCTCAGCTTTAACAGCACATTAACACTTGTTTCAGCATGGTATTTCCTTCTGTTCTTTTTCAAAGCAAAGAGAAAGAGCACAGCTTCCCCATCACTCACAATTATTTGGTTTAAGGACTTTTACCAGGAGGTTCTGAGGTTACTGCTAATAGACACAGTCATAAGCCAGAGGCATAAGGAAATAGGGTCTAACTATGGGTGCAAATTCTCTGAGAAAATAATTCTGAGATTATCTACTGGTGACCTTGCATAAGGCACCCCCCTAGTCTTGCTCATCTGTTGTATGAAATAGGGTTGAAGATGTAAAACTGAGCCAGTCAGAACAAGCCTTTATAAACTTTAAAGCAAGCCCCCATACCACCTATACAGGACTACTTTCAGTGAAGGTGAAAAAGTAAAGAATTTGGATCATAACTCGCTCTGGAGAAATGCTTTACTTTTCCTTCTTACCTTATCTGAAGATTTTTCTGTATGAGTGAGATCATAAGAGACCATGCCACATCTATAAAAGCTAGAATGTTTGTATCCCGCATTTTTATTTCTTTTTGACTCCTGAGATACAGGAAGTAGAGCATCTGCCACCAGGTATTCCGAATCGTCAATGGCACTAAGAATTGCTTTTGCCGTTTCACCTGTTTCATGTCTTTCCAGTGTGCCTAGAGAAATGAAAACAGACAATGCATTTTTTCCAAGAAACTATACTAATTCATATTTCAGTGTAAGTATCACAGTATTAGCTTATTACATTTCATGTAAGCAGATAAATCATGAAGAATTTACAGATGAGCCAACTAATTCCTCATCTTATGGACCTTCAGAATATAATTTTACACAAGGGTCTGTTCAACAGCATTATTACATTAAAAACCAAAACCTAATTTCTATAGAAATCACTACAGCAAATGCCAACAAGAAACAGGCATTGTGTATATGTCAAGTCAGATGCAATTTTCAAAAGGAGAAAAAGAAATTCAAGACTACCACTTGCCCTAACTCTGCTCAAGAATCATTTGTTTTGTTTCCACAAAGCCCTCACAGAGCATCTGTATCATTAACAGTGTAAACAATAACACGTTTATGTAATATTTTAGTGCTGTCCTCTAGTGTTCTGGGTTACAAATAGCAAGGGAAAGCTCAAATTTTTCCTTCCATTCTTAAAAACATTGTTACTTCTTGCACTTTTTAAACACCTGAATATAGCACATGTATCTTAGCAGTCTGATTCTTTTAACTCTAGGCAATCTGGTTCCTTTAACTGTTATACAGTTCAGTTATAATTTTATTTAGTAATAATTTTAGTAACAGCACTTTATAAATGACATTAAAGATATGTAAACTGAGCTTAAATGTATTTGAAATGAGCTCCTACTAAACGCTACACATTTCCTATAGGAATAAAACTCATAAGAAATTGCTGAAACGGCATGTTTCCTATACATATCAGAGGTAAAAGACATGTGAAAGATTTTTAAAGTATTAAATATCTGCTGTAACATGAAATGTTTTTTCCCTTAAGTTTGAATTCTTTGTAGCCTCAAGTAACACAACATGAATTTTCCCTTTCACCGCTACCAGAAAAAAATGTGTAACATTGAAGTTCTATCAGTAACACCTGCTAAAAATATTGGACTGGGATTGAGGGATCTCATACGGTAAGTGTTTGTGTGTATATGTGTATAAAAACTCTTCATCTGAAATTATTTCTTTGAAACTCATCCATTTCTGTTCACTGCAGTATCACCTCTGTTATTTACAGGGCCAAAAGTCTTTGAATTCAAAGCAATGCAACTGATTCTTTGTTTCCTACAATATCAATTGAATACCATAGATTACTATAATATTGCACTGAAAAACTAAAGATCAGTCCCAGTTGGATTTAATACATAACTTTCTTTAACCCTCCCCAGGATTTGGAGCTACTGTTAGGGATCATCACAGAACTGAATATTTACTGCAAGGAAAGCTAGTTGCCTAAAGGTCTTTACAGTTGGAATATCTACAAATATTTCAAAACAAACCTTGATACAATGCTCCCAACATTGCAATGTTTCAATAGTTCAAACACAGAAACTATTAATAGAAGCCTAAAAGGAAGGATGATACAATACATACTAGACATAAGCAAACACACATCCTTAAAAGAATGAAAAGTGTTTGCAGCGTTACACTTAAAAATAACAGTCACAACAACAGTGACTCAGCTAATATTATTTTAGCATCTTTATGCATGCAATGTAGTCTTTCAAGCTGTAAGCATATCCTGTTTCATCACAGAACCCCCTCCATCATACAGAGCAAAAGATGAACAAAAATCACTAAAAAATGTAGCTCTTCTCCTTTATTAAGTGTGAAGGACTAAGCTTTCCCTACTACCTTCTGCAATAATTCCATTATGCAATGAACACTTACATGTGTATATATACGTATATACACACGTATATATCCATCCTTGTTTTCTGTATCACTTGTGTAATTCACTACCAGGAATACTGAAGTGCTTCAGAAAGACTATTATCATAATATCCTTATGAAATTACTACGTATCATTTTTATGGACAAGTATTAAAAGCAAGTATTATACTAAATTTTTAATCAATCCAAGAATTTTGAGGGCATGGTATTAAATTTCAAAGACCTGATTACATACTTTTTAGCATTAGACAGAACTTCAAAACAGGTTTTGCTAGCTTTAGATGTGCACACCACCAGTCATACCCTTAGAGCCAGACTGTTATGTGGAAGATTACGTGAAAGATTCTTGTATATACAGAATAGAATACAATAATTAAGGCTATCATACTACAGTAGCAAAAGGGGATCAAATGATGTTTCTGTCACAAATCAAGATATGAGCCACCTGACTTTTCATCCTCCTATAAATGCATATATACTCAGGAGAAAAAAAAAAAACCCAAACATATGTATTTAAAGCTTGCATTAGTTTCTATATAACAGAGCTTATTCCCTGGAAACAGCTTCAGAGCCAAGTATACAACTTCCGGTTGAACAAAAGATTTTTAGTCTAAAGGAAAAGAAACAAACCAGAAAAGTGGTAAAAATCACAGAAAAGGGGGACAGAAGCATTTCGCCTTTGAAGACCACAGCCTGAATGACATAAAGAGGCAGTCGTGATGTATGTGAAAGCAAACTGGTATTTCATACTTTACACTCACACACATTTCAAAATGCTGATAAATTGGTTTCTACATATTGTAGTCTTATGGATGTAAACAGAAACAACTGTACATGTGTTACTGAACAATTCTGCTACCTACTGAACTCTTTTCTAAGTGTCAGCATTGGAATCATGCTTGTAGCAAGTGTAACATTTTCCATGTGTAGTTTGGAGAAGAGAAAATTAACTATAATATGAAAAAAAATCCCTTCAGCATTCACACTGGGCAAGAGATGGGACTCAGCCTCTCATATGGAGTCACAACATTTACTATTTCTGTTTTTTATTTTTTAAGCACATTAATAGGCAGAAAACAATGCCCTGGACAACCAGTTTAGTTTCTTACTAACAGAAGTCTGTGATATCCTAAAATCAATTTCAGAAATTCACGAGTTCCATCTTAAATTATTTATATATCATCCACAACAGCTATCTAAACTCTCTCACAAGTAGTACCTTCTAGAAAATGGTTCCTTTATAAAGCATGGTTGCTTGCATATTCACCTTAATCATGGATCTCTGTATATGTGTGTAGACATGTACAGATTTGTGTACACAGAGCTCCAATAAAAGGGCACAAAGGGCATAGGGAAATGGGTGCGATGGAAAGGGGCAAATATTACAAAGTATTCGTTATCCAGTGTACTTTACACTTCTGAAGAGCCCAAAATACTTATTTGCAAAGTGAGTAGATGGCAGAGACAAAAAGAGGTATCTGTATTCTGTGATTCCTAAATACATATTTGAAAGAAACAAACAGGGAGGGAGAGGGGAATGTGTATATGTGACAGTGACATTCTGACCACTTCAAACAGTTAAAGCAATACTGGAGCAGGGTGGTTATTGTTCCAGGAAGTTATCTGTCAGGAACACTGCCTCTGATTTTAAAGGAAACAAAAATAAAGGAGTAAGAAAAGGGAATACAGGACAGAAATAAAGACAACTCTGAAACCTGAAGCATTTTAAATACAAATGCATGCAAAAGCTTTCGATTGGAGAGCATATGTAACAACAAATGAAAGGGAAAATATAGGGTTTTCTACATAGCAGCAACACCACTGCTATCACCCCCTACTATACATACAAAATACAGGAAAAGAAAGTCTTTATCTCTCTAAAGCTGTGACCATGGCAACCAAGTCTCAGGAACAGACAAGAGTGGAGTATTTTACTCTCCTGGGCAGCTTTGGACCACCAGATGTGACTGACTAGAGACTGTTAAAACATCTTATTCTTCTTCTAGACCAAATACTACAAATTGTGCCTCTTGGTGTTATCACTGTCCACACAGTTCTCTGGGTTCTGCTCTTATTGAATGATGCATTTTTACTGAGGAGGTCACACATATTATCCTGCCTCAAGACGAAGTATACACTGATATCACATGACCTGTCATATCATCAGGCTCCAGTGCTTTCTGTTTGCTGTCACAGCTAAAGTATTGAAAATCCTCAATATTGCAGTACTGCTGTGACCTAGTAACTCAGCTGAATCTTACAGCGTAACGGTGATCTGTGAATGAACAATGGTTTCAGAATTGATTTTATTTGAAAAGAGTATGTGGTCAAGAACAAATCCTTTAATAGTGGCAAAAGAAAAAAAAAATCACCTCTTAGAACAAGTATCCTCTGCAATACTGGTTTATTTTCTGTCAAGATCTCCCTTTCCATAAACACACATTTCATCTGAAGAGAAATTCCTACCCACTTTCTTCTATGTTGCTGGAATCAGGCAAACAGAACTTATGTTCCTTACTGGAAGATGCTTGAATTTCGCAAGTCTACCATCTTGCTCCAAGACAGCTGTCAAGCATTTCACTTGAAAGAGTTCTCCAAACTGCTAGTGCCTACCACTCTAGTATCAAATGGCACACAGCAAGTGGAACAAACATTGCATTAAGTAAGCATATATATTTCCAACCAATATCCAGACAAAAATAACTACATTCTATCAAACAGAAATAGGAGAGACCAAACAAACACCAGCCTATTAAAATCTAATAATCTTTAAAGGAATATTTTACATATAGGAATAGATTAACAAAGGAGATGCCGTGTGAGTATAGCACTGTATAGAGGAGCATGTAGAATGTCTTGGCAGACCATCCTTGATGTTTTTTTGCATTTGGAAGATTTGAGTCTTGTGGTCCAACTGCTGTGCATTACAGACATTCTTCAGAATATCCATTTTCAAAATAAGTATTGTCAAGATATCCTGTAGCTAAAGATGGCTGTGAAGAGCAACACAAACTACCAGGATCTTATATATAATGCAGTCTTACATATGTAGGTAAAAAGAGCAGTTCTCCAATGCAGCCAAGTCCTCATTTCAGGATTTCAGCTGCAGACACAACACACCAGGAAAAAAGACATTAGAACTCCCCTATTGTCTCCCCGACTCCATTTAAGCTATTCTAAACAGCAAAGGACAATAATCCTGTAATAGAAATTGTTGAAATACATTAAATATGCTAAACTGGGCTGAATGGAAGAGCTTACAAGAAATGTGAGCAGTTTCTGCCTATTTCTTTATTTTCACCTGAAACATGGACTGAGGATGAGAATCTTGCCCTTAATGTCTGGAATGAAAACCCTCCCTCATACAAGCTCTTCTTACCATGTCGATCTTCTCCATTTCCACTTTTTTGTTTTGATTTTTTGTTTGGGTTTTTTTATTATTTATTTTTGTTTTATTGTTGTGTTAAATATATATAATCTTACTTCATTATTAATAACAAAATAATGGAGATCAACTATCAGCTGTAAGAGGCACATCCTAACAGATATACAGCTACGTTCCATACACGTTCCAGCTAGTATAAAGTACATAAAAGTATGTGTGCACATATGCATATGAATAGAAAGATACCTAACTATTCTCAGTATAAGGGTATATCCTTAGCTTCTACAGACTAGGCAAGAGATGACACTGCTTTTTCTTTCTGAGACAGACTTTTCCAAGCTCCACTACACTTTATTATTCTACATCAATAAGTAGTTACGGAACAATGACTCAAATTTAGAGAACTATAAAATATTCAAGTGCAAGCTACAGACTGACCTGAGGTTTACACATATAAAATATAAGATGCTATAAAAAAGGCAAAACATTTGTCAGCCTTCAGATAAAACTTAACTAATTAAAACAAAAAGCTCAAACAGCTTCTAAAACATATATATTCATGCTTGCAACTTCTCATTCACATTTTCAAAATATGCTAACCAATGTTTCTTCATCGTTTACATCTTTTAGAAAGTGATTTAGGAGACAGCAAGAAGATACACAGAGAAACTATGGTAAACCGGTAACTTTCCATCTATCAGGTTATCATTTCATCATATATGTTACTTT